>NC_071280.1:16236308-16441308 GCF_023375685.1 Ictalurus furcatus
TCGGCTATGAACAGTCATTCTCTCACCAGCTTCTCTTTTTCTCTCTCTCGCCCGTGAAGATAAATCACCAAAGAAAACCACAAAAACAAAACCACACAGCTTGTCATGTCACGAAAAAGCGTAAACTCCTGTCCAGAAGACTTTCCACGTGTTCCAGCTTTAGCTCTGACTGTTGCCAAGCGCCGACACTGGAGACTCCTTTCATAAAATGTTAAACGAACAAAAACTTCATCACATCGACAATCACACGCGGGTTGTTGTTTTATTTTTTTATACGTTCGTCTAACATGTCGGTCATTGAACTCTCGATGCAAGTTGTTACTATAGAAACAGTAACGTATACGAACAGCTGCATCAATATAAACCTTACCCAAGACCTTCTGACCGATCAGCATTCGACAGCGCCGTTTTAAAAAGTAACCATCCACGTTACAATTAAAAACAGCACAAATTGTGTATCTTGTGTGTAGTAAATATATTTTTTGATGATATAATCTAGAACAGACTCCATCTGTCCGTACTGAGATACACAGGACTTGTAGCAGGAAGCCATTTTGTGCTCATGTGAATATTACTGTTTGTTATATGGAGCTCGTGTGCACTCACAAACACCGTAGGTTTGGGTCGGAGCTGGTTCTGCTCCCCGTCTGCGGTTCTGCCGATTTCTCTGGGCCGCCGTTCCACTTCTCTGCTGCTGCTGAGCTCCGGTTCCGGCTCTCGGTTCTGCCGTGAGCGCATGCTGACCAGCACCTGCTTCATGGCGGACAGCTCCTATGAGGAAGACGCACGCAAACCGGCGGATCCGTCAGCGAGGCAGACTTAAACTCGGCTTGCGGCTCGATCAAGATGATCGACAGTGAAGTTACAGAGAATTCAATGCGTGTAAGTAGTTCACTGATTTCCACGGTGAACCCTGCAGATCTGTCACTTAGTCATCTCTACTGCTGTACGAGTGAGCGTACAGTCAGGAAGTTCAATGTTCAACACTGGTTAACGTTGCACATTTTAAAGGGGACAAATCGAGATCCGGTACGGGTCGAATATTCCACTATATACAAATGTCCAATCTAAAGACTTTCTAGTAGAAAAAGTAAACGCTTTCTGGATGTAATGTTGCCGGAGGACATCTGTCGCACTAACGATCGAGTCGCTCAGGATAAGGGATGGGTGTGTGTTCATCGTGTTGCTTCACCGAGATGTCCTTCGAAACATCATCTACATTTTATCGCTCTGCGTTTTTAAACTCGGACTGTTGGTTTCGATAGAAAGAAAAAGCGCAAAACGTCTTTTCCTAGAATTTTTTTACCAGCGTATCAACAGGGATGGGATTATAGTACATCACCTGGGGTTATTTCTACAGGTGCGATACGGCGTAATGGTCCGTAATGGTGTTAAAGTATATTATTTGCAGAAAAATCTGATTTTGGTCTTTTTTTTCCCCCCCAGAATTCAGACACAAGCTCCATCCAATGGTTTTTCCCAGACCGCCACACACCTCCTGTTAGCTAAAAACAGACACGATAAAAATGGCCTTTGTTTATCAAAGTTTTTACTCCGTACTCCACAACTCACATCTTCACATGCATTTTAGACTTTTGCTCATAGCTGAATTGCTTTTTCAATGCTCTGCAGTATTTCCCAGACATATCGTGAACATAAATAAAACACTGTCACTTCAGTTCTCTGTAGCTGCGTTGAACAATGCTGGCACTGCCTAGCTCGGAAAATAGAAAAAAAAAAACACAATAACGACACACTGTGCTACTTTGTTCATCCGGTCATGGTCATTTCTTGTCCTTGCACGATTTGTATACATCAATCAAACGATATACCAGAGAATAGAATCAACTCGATGTTGTGACATGTTTCAGTGTAATGCTTCCAAACCACATGGAAATCAGAGCTGAAACAAGGCTCTCTCTCCCCCCCCCTCTCACTCTCTCTCTCTCTCTCTCTCGCTCAAAGATGCCAAAATGTCTCTCATATCGACTGCGTATTAAAACTAAAGTGACATTGATGAGGTATTACATAAAAGGTGAAAACAATCCGACTTTAAAACCGCAGGACGCGAGACGGACTCTCTACTACGTTTTCGCCGTACGCTATTCCTTCACGAACAGAACATCCAGCACCCTTCGGTGATGAATATAGATGTGCCCGGTTGTGTGCATGTCAGGGGTCATTTAATATTTCTATTTATCACTCAGCCACCATATGCGCTGGCATGTTAAAGCGCTGTGCGAGCGAGCAGCTGTCCGCGAGGACTGCGTGCTTTATGCCAACATGCCACTGGAAGTTGTGCAGTCTGCAAAGGCTGCGCCAGCAGCAGCAGTGGCCGTGCTGGTGGGAGGGGAATGTTTGGTTCAAAATAGCTCCAAATTTCACAAATGTGTTACGAGCTTCTTTCTTAGGCTTGGCGTAGGTTCCGTGGCGAGGGAATTAGGCTCAGTAGCGAATGAAAAACGAGCACAGCTGAATTTTGTATTATTATTATTATTATTATTATTATTATTATTATTATAATTATTACTACTACTACTTCGTCTTGAGTCTTGTATTCGCACGCAGCGTGACGAAAACGATTGGATCCGAATCAGAGCGATTACATGGGACGAATTCATGAGAACCTGTTAACTGGAAATTCCTGTCATACTGCTCGAGTTTGGCATACAAAAATAAATAAATAAATAAAGGCAATTGTTGTACGGTCATCTGCGTGCAAATAATGGTGACATTAAAAAACATTTCTTATGAAGACAAGTGCTGTTGGGCAAGCTGTTCAACTACATACTCGGGTATTGCATAGGCATCATCCAGCCCAGTGCCAGATCTCGTTAATTAAGCACCAACGTGATGTTGTGAAAGAGAACGACTTGTTCTAGCAGAGGCCTGAAGTCACTAGTGTGTGACTGGCATTTTGCATGCCAGCCCACAGTGTCTGTACAACAAAGAGGGAACACCCAGAGGCAACTGCGTATGTGTGTGTGCGTGTGCGTGTGCGTGTGTGTGCGCGTGTGTGTACGTATACAATTGGGCAGCAAGTTCCATTGAAACACTCTGGGCACCTCCAATAGTAGCATCTCATTGTGTCTCACACGCACCTCAATCTCAAAATGGTTCTTTTCTCTTTTTACTGACCTATACTGAACCCTGAACAAATCCTTAATTTGACCTAGATCGGTGGCTCGTACCAAATTACAAGACAACACCTCCCTGAGGTGGTGTTACCTCGGCTGAGTCAGCAGTTACCTCTCTGTGGCTCAGGAGCCGCTCCAGATCGGCAGCCATGTTGTTTTTCACCTGCAGCAGAGATGCCCTTTCTTTCTTCATTGCACTGTGGAAACAAATCAAAAGCAGTATTGTCGTTAAATTCCAATACAATTGGGGGGGGGGGGGGGGGGGGACAAAAAACCAACCCAGTACAACAGAATCATCGAGCCTACGCTAAAACAGCAAACTCCCTATTGCTTTACATGTCGAGATTAATCCACATGATAACTGTAAAGTACTGTAACATCTGGTGGGAAAAGCACTAAATAGACTAACGGACATGAAATAACTCGACTCGATTTATTTATAGAGCACATTTAAAACAACAGAGTTGACCAAAGTGCTTCACAATCAGAAAAATCACAGAGCAGTAAAATGCCAAAACACCAACACCACTCCCCCCAACAGCCAGTGACATCACCAACAAGCTCCACAGGGCAGGGGTGAAGGTCTCGCAATCCACCGTTCGGAGAAGACTTCGAGAGCAGAAACACAGAAGCCATACCACAAGATGCAAACCGTTCATCAGAAAGCCAGATTGGAATTCGCAAAGAAATACAGAGATAAGCCAGAAAAGTTCTGGAACCGAGATGAACCTCTACCAAAGTGTGGAGAAAGAAAGGATCTGCTCATGATCCGAAACATACGGGCTGATCTGTGAAACACGGTGGAGGTAGTGCCTCGGCCTGGGCTTGCATGGTTGCTTCTGGAACATTCTCACTAATCTTTAATCGATGATGTAACTCATGATGGTAGCATCAAAATGAATTCAGAAGTCTACAGAAACAATCGGTCTTTCAGTTTACGGAGAAATGCGTCCAAATTAACCGGGAGGCGCTTTATCATGCAGCGAGTATTACACAGACTACGCGAACAGGATTCTAGCATTACCAATAACAACTCAGTATGAGATCATATTTGTTCCTCATGGTTTTCTCGTATTTCTTGCCACAGAACCTTCAACCCAATCAGCCTAGACAGGTGCAGGTGTGTAATGATTGGTTTTTATGCTCACTCAGTGACAATCCCAGTCAACCATTAGTCAATAAGTAAAGCAGAAACGCAGATACACCTTGGGGTGCTACAAACAAGTATTTCACAAGCACTTTTTCGTTTTTCAAAGTAATCAAGCTTGAGATCTGGGTCAAAGGACACGCTGGTTTCAGGTCAGTAAAAACATAGTGCTGAGGTAAACATGGCTTTGTGTCAAGCCAGAAACAACCCCTCAGGGATCTTCGAGGGGAACAAGCACTGTTTTTTTTTTTTTGTTTTTTTTTCCCTTCTTCTTTTTAATCCTCTAGCCTCCAGGAAGACATGTTAAAAGGGCAACACATGAGATGACCCGTCTACCTTTATTTGCATACTAGGACTTCTGAAGAAACTGTTTGTTTTCAAGATAATGTCATGACAATTACCAGCAAACATTAATTAGCATCTTAGAGTAATTGACAGCTTTGTGAATTCCTGAGTACGAATAGTTGTCCCTTGAAGACATAGACACGCAAGTTTACTCTCACGTGTGACAAATACCTACCTTGCATCACGCTGCTATTAAGCGGCGGGAACAAAAATTCCAGAGAAGAACTTGCCTGCGTGTAAGGACTCATCTACAGTGTCAATCTACCTTGACGTTTGTGTCAATCTCTTGAATCTCATGATCTCTTTCTTCACAGGATCTGTATCTAAAGCGTTTTTATCACCAACAGCAGCTGTGCATTTAACTACCTCGACGATTTAGCGTTCGAATATTCATGAGCCGGTGATGTTATATCGGGGTTATACAGAGCGCTCGGTTCGAGTTGGGATAAAAGTCACTTTCATGAATTGAAATTACCCACCGTAATGACTCCCTGCATTTTTCAGTGCTACGTATGACACTATCCGTGTCTGCAATGATGCTATCGGATCAGTGTATCTGTATCTGTATCCATTTAGTGCTCGGTCTGATGCTCGTGCAAAAACAGAGGAATCCCTTTTAGCACTTGAACAGTTTGAAATGAGGTGAGCCAGTGCAAATGTTAAAACATGTCAAACAGCTTTCTCTCCACAACAAAAGAGGGCGTGCTCCTTTCCCCAACTGAAATCTGGACTACTGCTCCGAATACGCACCTCACTTCTTCATCCAGCTGCGAGAGGCGCTCTTTGAGCGACTGGATCTGCGCGTCCCGCTGGCGAACCGTCTCGATGAGGTAACTGTACGGCTGCTGAGCCTGCTGAAGAAGCTGATTGGCTGCTTGCAGCTGAAACAGACAAAAGGTGCGAGTAAAGAAGTTAGAGTGAGAGAAAGAAAGAAGAAGAACCATCCAAATCAGCCAATCATGTGGCAGCAGGACAATGCGTTAAATCATTCAGATGCAGGTCCAAAAGCTGCAATCAAACATCGGGGGTGGGGTTATTTCAGAAACTGCTGATCTCCTGGGATTTTCCCCCACAACAGTATCTAGAGTTTCCACAGAATGGTGTGAAAACCAAAACACATCCAGTGAGCGGAGGTTCTGCAAGCAGGAACATCTTGTTGATGAGACGGGTCGGGTGTGAAGGACCAGACTGGGTCTGACTGAGCTGACAGGAAGGCTAAGATAACATAAATAAATAACCACTCTTTACAAGCGTGGTGAGCAGAAAAGCATCTCAGGACACAAGACGTGACGGAACCATGAAGCAGATGGGCTACGACAGCAGAAAACCAAGACGGGAAGGTCGACAGGTCACTAAACTCTCACTCGGAAAAGTTCCTCAAAACAGAGTTTGAATGGTACGTGGTACTGATTCGCGGTCGTGAAAACGTAACGCACGCTCCGTGCAAGACGATTTCGTTAAACGGTATACAAATCAAACCCGATTTATCCTATTTATCTCATCGCGACTGTCTCGGAACGTTTGACGAGTACAGCTACTTAACTTCCTCCTTTATCAAGCGGTATTAAACGGATCCATCGAGACACAAAGGGTATTAGAAACCCCTTCATTAGATACACGGATGCCTCGGAAGGTGGGGTTTAATCGGCTTGAGTGACACGGAGCGCTTCGTTTCATTTGGTGAACGAATACAAAAACAATCCCACAGATGAAAGGGCAGTTCGACGTCGGTCACTGGCTCCTCCCATCACCCGGAGACTAATCTAAGAGACGGCACCTGATTTGCCGTGATCCCGTGACGACGCGAAACGACACGTGTGATCGAACGTGAGAAGTGCAAAAACGCGACACGTCGCCGTAGCCAGGGGAACACATCGAGCATGTCTGAAGTACTTCTCTTTAGGCACCGCCAGTTCAGTTCTCACGTGTCAAGATGATGATGAGCAGACAGCCAACAGTCTTTCACTACAGGCTTTAAATTAAAAGAAGCAATTAGCTCTTCGTCCCTGCGAGCTATTCGCGACGTATCCTAGTGTGTCCGAACATCTGAAACGACGCCGCCGAATAGTCCGGCTACGATCTATAATTATGTTTTAAGCGTGTTAGGAAAAGAACGACGTCTACCTGATTTAATGCTGGAATTAGCTTTGAATGTAGGGAACAGTGCGAACTCGGCGTATCACGCACCGCTGTAGGACAGAGAGGGAACAAGTGCAGACTTGTGTCAGTTCCTGGTCCAAGTTTGACTCTGGGCGACTCCTCGACAGGGCATGAAGCCACGAGGGAGAATGAATGTCAGCGATACCATGGATCAAAGCACTTCAGATTCCTCGACAAGTATCAGCGATGGAGTTTCTTTACTGCTTATGGGAACAAATCGAGTGCTTGAAGCAGCACAGGACTCTTTCAGTTGTGTGAGCTGGCTCTGTGCTGAATTTCCACCACAAACACTTAGGTCACTGCTCGAAAGAAAACAACTGGTCCTGATCTGCTTTAATGAAACTCCATATCACGGGACTATTCCCTGCGTGGATAAAAATAATAATAACAACAATCATAATAATAATAAAAAGATTACATTTCAGTGTTTACACTTCACTCTACGTCTGGTAAAGTGTTCTCAAGCGCAAGGGGCTGAAAGCGACGAAAGGAAGCAAGGAAGGCAAGCGAGGGAAGGACGGAGGAAGATACGGCGTGAGAAATGAAAATGAGGAAGGCGAGAAAGCGAAAGGAGGCAAAGAATGTGCGAGAAAAGTAGGTAGAAACAAAGAAGTCGGTAAGCGAAAGAACAGCGAGAGTTAGGGAGAAGGAGAGGGCACATTGCGCTGTGTGTGACGGTTTAAAGCGATGCTGATCGGGCAGCTGAAAACAAAAACAAAACAAAACGTCAGCAGCGCGAACCGAGACTCAAACGGAGCTACTCGGTCAGATTAGTTCAATATGAAAATCTCTTTCCACTTTAAAATTGTTAAACAGATTCCTCAACTCTAAAAAGATATTCCAAACGTTAAGGATTCTCCGGATAACGTTTGCCTAGCTTTCACGAATGATACGCCGCCGCTGTGGAACAAAACGTCGTCATGTGAAGGCTGGGCTCGATCGTGGACATCGTGGTGAAATACACTACGTGACCGAGCCTGTGATCGAGCCTGTGATCGGTCATTACGGATTAGCGTGTCCAAGCTGATTCATATGCAACTATCGTACAAGTGTCACAAGCACGTTTATATTTACGGAATTTATTGGCCGACGCCCTTATCCAGAGCGACTTACATTCGTCTCATTTATACACCTGAGCAACGGAGCGTTAAGGGCTTTGCCCAGGGGCCCAACAGCGGTAGCTTGGCATTGCTGGGGCTTGAACTCCTGATCAGTAACCCAGAGCCTTCAACCACCGAGCCACCACTGCACGCTAAACTCATCTCTTTATGTAATTGTAAATAATACGTTGTGAAATTTTGACAGCGCCACCTGCAGTACTGGAGTATTTGAAGCTGCGGAAAGCACGTGAGCTTGTATGCTTGTGAAATTGTTCTGCACTTATATAGCGCGTTTTTTACCTTAGTGGTTCCAAAGTGCTTTACACTGGTTCTCATTCACCCATTCACACACACACACACACACACACACACACACACACACACACACACAGAGCTGCCATGCAAGGCGCTAACTTGCCATCGGGAGCAACTTGGGGTTCAGTGTCTTGCCCAAGGACACTTCGGCATGTGGAATCACGTGGGACGGGAATCGAACCGCCGACCCTACGATTAGTGGACAACCCGCTCTACTACCCGAGCCACGGCCGCCCGATTGAACGGTTTCGATGGTTCGTCTTCGAACAACACTCACATATGTCGTCTCTGCATTAAGTATCCTGAGGCCTTAAAAAACTAGCAGAGAACAATACAGCGCTTTACAAGCACTACAATTACTCCACTTCCTCATCCATATAATCAGTGCACATCATTAAATAAATCATCTTTTTTTTCCCCCGTGGGTAACACGCCGTCTCCTATGCAACCCGATCCCGAAACAGAAACGTTTACTCGGTGTCCTGTACCGATCTAATCCTCGACAGCGCGTTTGAAACCCAGCGCACAAACGCAATCGATGAGGCTCGCTGGAAATCTACTGCAACATCTGTGACTCATTCCCAAGTTTCGAGAGCCTCTGTAAACTCTGGGGAGTTTCTGCACGGATGTAGCAAGCGGAGGCGTTCGCACGGCTTGTCCGTGTGCTCAGGGGACGTCAAGACTGAAACCGAAGTGAGTCGGTTAGTGGAAACTTGCCAAAATCTGCCATCGTTTAAAAAAAAAAAAAACAAAAAAAAGTTCAAAATTAGATCGTGACATGCCTGACTGCACCTCGATAATCCGGCCTGCCGTTAAGATTAGCAGCTCGCCGTTTGAGTAGGCTACAACGAGACTACGTGTGTGTTGAAGGATAAGAACGGTAGCTGTCGGTGCAAAGTGATGGTGTGTAAATATTGGCACATTCTTCGCCACTGTAGATCAGAAACATGTTTCCACTACTCACGAATGACAGAAAGAAAGAATGAACGACTCTTCAGGTTAAGCCTGCAGTGACATACGTGATGTTAGAACAACACTCACTTCCTGAACTCTGGGTCTCAGTGAGCATTTTTTTTTGTGTTGTGCTTTTTCCATTGACTATCGCTCCTCCAATCGGACGGCTTTTAACACAGACGCGAACTGATGGTACCGATTTGTCGCTTGTACTCTATACGGATTTTTTAAAAAAGAATTAAAAAAGGCAAGAATAAAATTTTAAAAAATAGTGCTAAGGTGACAATCACAGTGTCACTCGCCAATTGTTTGGGTCATGCGAGCTCATGTGTGCGGAAGAGGGCAGATAGCGCTTTCCTCGGAGTGATTAGGCTAAATGAGAGAGAAATCTTTCCGCCTACATTTCTACAAACCTTAAATTCACAAACGGTTTTATGATCCAAATGCAGACAAGCCATTATTTTCTGATTATACATTATAATCAAGTGTATCTCTACAATGCTATATTCATTCTCTACTATTCTTTCCAACATTTAGAAACAGGCGCCTTTTCTTTCTTTTTTTTTTTTTTATCTGAACGGCCAATCAGATGAAGACGATATCGTAGATTACTGCAAATCATAAACACTCTCTTGTGCTCACCCCAGAACTCTTATTCACAATTTGTTTTACTCTTCTATACGTCTAAACTCCAGTGATTTATAATCCTTCTATCTGGTGTCACCCAGAAGAGGACGGGTTTCATGGTTTGAGAGAGGTTTTCCTCCTCTGGCTGGTTGATTAAGGATCTAAAACGACGTCCGGGTTTCCGCAGGGCTGCTTTGTGGGGATGTCTGTCTCTTAAACGCGCTACGCCGTACAAACGGCGTCCCTGTGACCGCTCTAGCGGTCGTAGGAAAACGAACGAACGCTAAAAACGTCCCATGTGTTTAGCGCCCTGATGATAAACCACTCCTGAGACGGAGCTTAAAACAAAACCAAAAAAAAAAAAACCAAACCCTGTGTGTTTATATTTGTGGTTGGGCGTGAAGATGAATTCTGTTGGTTGGAGCTTATGTTGTCATCTCTGTGCGGTGATGTATGACTAAGAGTGTAAGTGTTTGAGCATGGGTTTGAGAGCATAATACTTCTTCTGAGATCTGCCCTGCGTGGGCGGTGCTTCTCTCCAGGTCTCTCCTTAGCAGAGTATTTTGCTTCTCTAACTGCAGAACCCTTCTTGCCAGATGAACGCTGTAAACACACACACACACACACACACACACGTGACTTCTTCAAGCATCGTTCATCGTTAACAGCAGTTTAAAGCGCCGTGAAGACACTTGACCTCTACTCTCACCTCTGCTTCAGCCTCCTCTTGGCCGTGGTCGGCACGTTCGCTCCATAACCGTATGAAAACAGCACCCTCTCGGCGTCATCCTGATTTTCCACTATAAAACACGGAGGGGGAAGAGAAAAAAAAAAAACCTAACGTGTGCAACTTAACGTGTTTGGATGCCTCTCAGACCACCCACCATCAGGACCAAAGGGGAGAGGCTAACTACGCTCATAAAATATTCTCTCTCTCTCTCCAAGCTTAGAACGTACAGAAGTTTTCAAAACAAAGCAGAGCCAAAGTAAGTTAATGAACTCTGGAACGAACGGCGTTGAAAGCAAAAACGTGCGTTCGTTAGTCAAGTCGTAAAACACGGTGCGATAGGCAGAAACAACGAGAAAAAATGAGAACTCCAGTGGGAGTTCAAACATAATCTCTATCCACCATATCTGTACGGGACGGAACGATACGATCAAACACGTATCAAACACGTATCAAACACGTTTCCAACACGTATCAAACACGTTTCCACGGAAATCCTAAGGGCAGTGAAGCACTAATTCTTCGATCAAATTAACCTCTAAATCTGTACAATTCCTCCATGTGGAGAAGAATCTGTGCTCGAGTGATAGCAGTGCAGCTCGTTTGAGCGCACGACGATACCGAAAGAAAAAAAATAATAAACTTTTCACAAAGAATAAGAAATCGGAAGAAGTTTGAGAAACTCGGATAAAACCGTATAAGAAGTCTTGTTAGACTTTCTCTCATATCCATCTCTTTCTTTAGAGCGTAAGGGTTTTAAATGATCTTTATCTAGGAACACATTTTGAAGACGTTTATTCAGCTGCCCTCGGAGTTCTGTTGTACAGTCCGCTCCGAAACTACTGGAACGGCAAGGCCGAGTCGGTTGTTTTTTTTTTTTTTTGCTGTAGACTGAAGACATTTTTGAGGGTTTGAGATCCAAAGATATATGAATATGAGAAGAGAGTTTAGAATTTCAGCTTTTATTTCCCCGGTATTTATATGCAGACGTGCGAGACGACATAAAACACGGCACGTTTTCAGACCAATTTGTAGGCGAGCAAAAATATTGGGACGGGAGACTGACGGGAGTTTCTTGTTACCCGGGTGTGTCCTGTTCGTTTGATTGTTTACACAATAAATAGCTCTGAATAGTTTCACCTGTGATGGTGTTTTAAAAAGAAAAAAGGGGAAAGAAAAAAAACAAACAAACAAAAAAAAAGGGTAAGCCAATATGAAGACCAGAGAGCTGCCTATGGGAGAAAAACAAGCCATTTTGAAGCTTTGATTCAGAGGCATTGCAGAAACATCGGGCATAGCCAGTACAACAACTTGGACTGTCATGAAAAAGACTGCGCAACAGACACCGAATGGGTCGGACAAGGAAAACAACAGCAGAAGCTGATGACAGAAACATTATGAAAGCTGTGAAGGAAAACCCAAAAACAACAGTCATTGACATCACCAACAGCCTCCACAGGGGACTGTAAATTATTTCTGAGTAAACTGCTTTTATTCTTTTTAGTTCTCAGTCCAGGGACTCATATACACTGAAGTCTTAAAAAAAAAACAACAACAAGCTATTCTTCATGTTCATCCTTGCTACTCGGTCATTAAGCTATAAAATAATTTCACAAGTCGGTTCTCAGACCTGCTTTTCTCTTTCGAGTCAGAGCAGACTCGAGATCTGTAATCTGTAACCGCTCGGTGCGTTTTTAAATTACGCCGGCCATTCAGATTTCAGATCGTAACACGGGACGAGTTTTGAAACGAGTCATCCGTGTCTTCTGCTTCAAATCGTACTCTCGTGACCTGATTTTCAAATAAATGTTAAACGCTTCCCTTTATCCGACGTGAATTCGTATGCAGTTCCTCTTAAGCCGCCACAGCGGCTACGGCGATGAATGACCTTTTTAATTCGAGCGGGTGAAAACAAAACGTTGACTTTGTGCACATCACGCAAGGTTGTTTACCGCACACTCCCACATCTGACTGGACAGCTAAGATCTAGCTACTGTTCTGAAGCACTAGGAAAGCTCGGGGGTTTTCTCACAAGCGTGCTGTTCTAATGAAGCATACATCATGCTTAAAAGGAAAACACCCTGAAAACCCATTAATATGAAAATATTTGAGATGGGTTGCTGCTATATTTCTGCTATTCCGGTTAGGCTAGTTGGCGATCTATGGGGTCACGAGCGTGATGGGACGAACGACAGTGTTCGCACGAACGCTTTAGAAGCTGATCTGTTTGAGATGAGGAGGCGTGAGAGCTGGAGAGACTGAAGCACTAAAGCACCGACGTATCCCTCTCTCTCTTTGGGTAGAGATGAACCCGAGGACTCAATCCCACTGGCATCAGCAGGTAGTCGAACGGCATCGTGGGTAACGTAGGAAACCGTTAACCAACGTGAAACGTCTAGCGTTAAATAAATAAATAAATAAATTTAAAAAAAAAGTGAACTCATTTAAAAAAAAAAAACAACAACAAACTTGGACGCTTCATTTACGCCTACAGGAAAGAAAAAAAAAAAAAAAATAAGTGGAAAGCTGATTCCTGGATCAGCTGGTAAATTCGTCTCACTCTCTGCTGCCTGCATGGTGACGTCATCCAGCTCCTTCTCCAGCTCCTCGTAGGTCTCCAACCTCACCTGCTGCTCGGCATTCTGGGATTGCAGTTCCGTGATGCGTTTCTCGGATGACGACTGGAGCGCGTAGAACTCCTTGGTTAGAACCTAAGACAGAAAGACGCCGATTCAGACGGTTCTGCGGAGGCGGGATCGAAACGTTTTTAGCTATTTACGCTGCCTTCGACGTAAAGGCCGTAACGGCGTCATTTCCGCCCTCCGGACTAAAGAAATGATTCGGTTCCTACTCAGGAACTAGATTTCCTCAGCACCTAGTACAGCAAGTGACGGCCATTCACACAACATACCTTTAAATAGTACGAATATTTGTTTTAGCGCAATCTACAAACAGACATCCTGTCATATCTATCTCACCGTGTTCCGCCAATTTTTACTTGAGGCGTTGAAAATGATGTCAGTGAAGCTCTGAGGTAATTCGAATGCAGCGTTAGCTCTTAGGTAGGTGATGGAGGGTCACATGACTTTTGTTCAGGTTTTATTTCCTCTATACGCTACTGTACACGCATGCACTAGAATAAGGACGGGGTTTTGTCCTGCCTTGTATTGTGCGAGGAAAACAAAACCCAAACAAAACAGTTTTTGTTTGGAGATGGGCAGTCGTAGCGCAGTGGTTAAGACTTCTGACCAGAAGGTCATGAGTTCAAACCCCAGCACCGCCAAGCTGCCACTGCTGGGCCCTTGAGCAAGGCCCTTAACCCTCCACTGCTCAGTTATATAAATAAAACGCACGTAAGTCGCTCTGGATAAGGGCGTCTGCCAAATTCTGTAAATGTAAATGAAACAAAGGAATAGACACAACAGTAAAAAAGCTGATGACAAGGCAGCGTAAGGTGATGAAAGGACACCTGCCTCCAGTTTCTTCTGCTGCTTCTCACACTCTATCTGGCACAGGCTGAGGTTCCTGGCCGTCTCCGCCTGCACGATCTGAGCGCGCTCGGCTTCGAAAGCCTTCAGCTTGGTCTGGTTCTGCAGCTCGGCCGCGCGGCTCTCGGACTTCAGCTGCAGCTGCCTGAACCTGCGCTCGTGCAAAACGCAACACACAAACATTTTCAAAACGGGTGTTCTTCATACCTGGAATACACACAGGCAGATCGGATTACACTTCTGTAAAGGTGTCACTTATGTTTTCTCTTCTTCAGTGCAGCACACGCCCATACACTCATCCACCCACCCCAGCACGACGCCTGGGAACGCTTATGCTTAAGCGGTGTAACAAAGACAGCGGCAGCGCCTCACGTGCTTGGTACGCGACAGCCCAAATTTGCACAAAAAAAAAAAAAAGACACAATCGAGGACATCAGAAACAACTATGAAAGCGTAAAGCGCTGGTGCTGTTATGAAACACTAAATATTGGTTGCTCTAATAAGTTGGGACGTTTTTGTATGTTCCCCTGTTTAAGCTTCGAGCAGAAACATGCCATGACCTACTTTATGCATACAATACTGTAGCCTGTTAGCTGTTAGTCAATGGTACAGGTGGTACACGGGTTAACACCCTTTTGAGACTGTGTCATTTTACCACTTTCTTCCTCGCTCGTACACTCACCCACACAGACACCTGACTCAATACCTGAGCGCTCTGACGCACGCCGTAATCATGGCGTGTCTTCTTTTTTTCTTTCGTTGCAAACAAAAAAAAAAAAAAATCCATATTTCAACAGATCCTGGCATGTTCGCTTAGCCGCTTAAACTTGGCAGCTCACGGTAAAATTCTCATTTGTGTTCTCCTCTGATCACTGGCGGTTGGGAGGATTACTACTATAATGGCGTAATTATTTTTTTTTCTTTTTAATCATCTTAGGCAACATGCAGCCAGTAACCGTATACAAACAGATTTCCTAACACAGACAAACTAACTGACGAAGCAGAATCACTTTTACTTGTCACTTGTGATGTGATGCATGTCTAAAAACTGTCTCAAGCTTCAAAGAACCACGTGAGTGGACACCACACGGCACTTACAAATCTCAGAACTGCTGCACTGTTGACATGTCATGACTTTTATCACTTGCCATCTGTAGTTTTGTTAACGTAGGGGTGTGTACACGGCCTGAGTGATTGAGGACTCGGCTCGCGCACGCGCACACGCACACGCACGCGCGCACGCAAGCTCCCAAGCGAAGCACAGCTGATCCGCCATGTGACACTCTCACGTTTCTGCAGCATTTGGTCTGAAAAACAGAGACAGTTGTGTAGGAAGGAGTGTCGCCATTCTACAGTCGTACGTTCCACAATCGTTTTGACGTGACAAATTAGCACACGAATAGATGGATGATAAACGGGTTCAGGGATCTGCTGCGCGTGACCGCAGATGAATTTGATTAGTCTCTCATTCGCTATTGCTCATCACATGCATTTACTACTCGTCATAGATGTACCATAGAGCCTCTGTCTCTGGAGTGGACAGAGATTTGTCACAGAGTGACATGTACCCAAAATTATTCAGAGACTGGGAAATCGGTGCTAAAATCCCGTAGCGTGCACTCGGCCTTAGCGAAGAACAGATTTTCTTGTATACTCTTTGAACAAGCGTCTCTCAGAAGTAAAGATGGGTTGGAATCAGGATGGAAGCGTATGTTGCTCGAACACCTGTATATACCTTTCAGCACTGATGGTGCCTTTCCAGATGTTCAAGCTGCCCATTCCATAGGCACTAATGCACCCCCATAACATTTCTATACCACCATACCCAATCATCAAACTGACCGGTTCCCAATTAACCTCCAGCCATTTCTTTTTAGTAACCCTTACTTTTCCAGCCTTATGTTGCCCCGGTCCCTACTTCTTTCAGACGTGTTACGGCCATCGAATTCAAAATGCCCTTACATTTCCTCAGTTTAAACATTCAATATGTTTATGTTCTATTGTGAATAACGTACGGGTTTATGAGATTTGCAGATCATTGCATTCTGTTTTTATTTACATTTTACACGGTGTCCCACTGTGTTTTTTTGGAATTGGGGTTGTACGTTTACATACCGTATGCGTATATATATTCTTAAAAAAGAATAACCCCTCTCCTGCAATTAGCTCGCTCTTTCGAAATATTCTCTTTTTTTAATATAGAAACCATACTTCATGTATTCGGACTGGACAGTAATCTGTAATCATTAAGTATCTGTAATTGTATAAGTATGGCACCGTACCTACCCATCAGCGTGCTTGAGTATTTAGTGGCAGTGTGATCATTTTTAATAATATACAGAATGTAGCTCTACCTGTTACCACCTGGAGAAGTTTCCAGTCTGCGTCTGAGATGGCATGAACAGATGTTATCACACCAAAGCCTTTTGATCAGGCTAAATTTAGATCTCAGAATGTCTTGTTTTTCCTGATACCGAATGTCATGGATCGGTGTTTAAAATGTCGTTTTGTGGCGAGTTTTCCTTGTCGGCAGCGTCATGGGCGATCGAAACCTGATTTCTGTAAGGCCGCTTTGTGATTATGTCTACTGTTAAAATCCTGCTGTTTCAAATAAAATGAAACGGTATTACACATTTCTAAAGTTGGGACAGGGGTAATTTTGGACTAATAGCGATGTGACGAGTTGAAATAAGAAGGTGGTGTGAAACAGGTGAGGCAATCGTCTGATCGTAGTATATAAGGAGCCTCCAAAAAAGGCCTAGTCTTTAAAGAGCGAGGATGGGTCGAGGCTCGTCGAGCTGCCAACAGATGAGTCAGAGAATAATCCAACACTTTGAGAACGACATTCACCAAAGACAAATCAGAAGGATTTGGGGCATTTCACGTTCTACAGTGCACAAGATCATTAAAATATTCCAAGAATCCGGTGAAATCTCGATGCGTAAAGGGCGAGGCCGAAAACCAGTTCTGAATGCGCGTGATCTCTGATCCCTCAGACATCACCGTCTTAAAAACCGTCATGAGTCTGTAATGGAGATCCTGACATGGGCTCGGGAATACTTCGGTAAACCTTCAACACCATTCGCCGCTGCATCCACAGATGCAAGTTAAGGCTTTACGATGCAAAGCAGAAGCCGTACATCAACACTGTCCAGAAGCTCCGCCCACTTCTCTGGGCTCGATCTCATCCGAGATGGACAGTAGCACAGTGGAATCGTGTTCTGTGGTCCGACGAGTCGACGTTTCTAATAGTTTTAGGACAAAACAGCCGTCGTGTTCTCCTCGGGCCAAAGAGTATGGGGGCGTGTCAGTGCGCATGGTACGGGGGTGTGTCAGTGCCAATGGCATGGGTAACTTGCACACCTGTGAGGGCATTATTAATGCAGAAAGATATGTACATATTTTGGAGCAACATATGCTGCCATCCAGAGCAGGACAACGCCAAACCACATTCTGCCGGGATTACAAGCGCACGGTTGCGTAAGCAGAGAGTGCGGGCGCTAGCGTGGCCTGCTGCAGTCCTGACCCGTCTCCCATTGAGAACGTGTGGCGCATTATGAAGCGCAAAATAAAGCAACGAAGTCTCTGTACAGTCGCTCAGCTGAAGAAATGCATAATGGATGAATGGGGAAAATTCCACTCGCTAAACTTAACCAACTGGTTTCTACACTCAGCGTCCAGACACTTAATAAGTGTTACTCAAAGAAAAGCTCATGCTACACAGCGGTAAACGGTCGACTGTCTCGACTTTTTTGCAGTGTGTTGCAGTTATCAGATCTGAAATGAGTGTGAACTGATTTTATTTTTGAAAATATACAAAGTAAAATATCAAATAACGTACTAATGATGTGTTTTCAATATAGTACCGGGTGAACTGAATTTTCAAATGACTCCATACTGTCCCAGATTTTTCAGAATTGGGGTTGTACAGTCAGTCATGTGATCCTGATAGTTCTGAAGAGGAAAACATGCACGAGACCTGGGACTACATGATAATCATCCAATTCAGAAAGGCACTTGTATCTTGAGTGTATACTGTATTTTAAAAACGTTACCGCATGCATCATCATGCAAGCAAACAGTGTCCGGTGTCCAAATTCTAACCTTAACCATTAGCACAGTTATCTGATTGCCCAATCTAAAAACTGCCATCATGGTTAAGATCAGATTAAAAGTCCAGCTCTAATCTGATCATAGCTTTGTTTACTGAATACCATCCAGCCCTCATCCAAACCTAGATGCCCTCTGCCACAGACAGTTATATAATAAATAAGAGATAAGTTATGAATCCTGCATATTCATGCAATTATCCAGTCGGCCAATCATGTTTGGGCGGGGGGGGGGGGGGGGGGGTTTAAAAAATAACCACTCAGTACACACACAAATAACCACTCAGTACAACCGTGGTGAGCAGTAAAGCACCTCAGAATGCACAGAGATCACATTCCCCCCGTTCTTATGCTATATATGAACATTAACTGAAGCTCTTGATCTGTATCTGCACGATTTCATGCATCGTGCTGCTGCCGCAACGTGATTGGCCGAGCTGATAATTGCGAGAACGAACAGGAATACAGGTGTTCCTATTAAAGTGTCCAGTGAGTATTCATTGCACTAGTCTAAATTTAGAGACGCGGGTCTAAATCCTAACGCACATTTTGATCGTTCTCACAAGATGGACGTCGAACACTGATATTTTCTAGTCAGCCGTTGACATTTTTGTTTCTGTCCTCAAAACCCTTTCCCACGTTTCGAAACGATGAGTCAGAGTGACCGTTACACAACTCGACACAATGCAACCTATGATCCACTTTCCCCCTCTTTTCCCTTGTCAAAACATGACCAGTCCGCCGCAAAGGGAGCCCTGAGGCGTTTATGGGGTGGAGGGCAACAGCGGGAAAGGAGCATGTGTCACTTGCACTCTTCTCTCCCCTCCTCTCAGCCCAGCTCCTGGGTGAATGCGAGCGATCCGTTCCCCAGGGCCAGAAAAACGCGGGCTATGCCCAACAACTGTGCAGCGAGGAGCCGCTGGAATGCCAGGCATGCGTCTGGAGTGCAGTGACACACTGCGAGCCTGTGACATGGGCAAATAAGGGCTCGACGCTGCTGAAGAACGGGGGGGGGGAGGAGACAACCAATGAGGGATGATCATGGGTGAAAGTGTGTGCGCACACCCCCCCCGTACCGGAAATCGCAAAACGGTAGAAGCCTACAGGATTAAGTGTTGAAAGATGCATCCTTTGACACCACTTACACCTGCTGCATTGGCACCGAATAATTTTTCTTTTATTAAGGTGCAGAAGTCTATGGAAAGTTACAGCTGTCAAACATGAACGTCATAAATCACATGTTATTTAGGAACATTCTGTGCGCTCTCATATTGGTCTGATGGGATACTTGAAATGTTTTTAAAAAAAAAAAAAAAAAAAAATAGCTCGGAGCATTTTGTGACGCCAGTAAAACCATATCAGTGTAGAGAATTAGCATGCCATTGAACTCCTGCGGGACGTGCTAAACAAATTCGTCAATCAAGGCGGTGTGTTCTTCAACTTGCTAATAATCTCTTTACTCATGACTGACTTTAAACAGTCTTTATACATTCAGTCGATCATTACATCGGAATGAACTTGCCGTATGGGGTTAAAATGGCAAGGAGAGTCGGTCCTAGATCGGAACCCTGAGGTACCTCGTCCTTTTAAAGTAAAGGCTTTTGAAGTAGAAATTCAACCGCTATACGGTTACTTTATACGGTCAATTAGGAACAAGAAACAGCCAGTTCAAAAAATAAATAAATAAACAATAATAAAAAAAAAAAAGGTAGGTACTATGGCATGTCTGTTATTAAACTTTCAATGGATTGGTGGAAATCATGACGGTAAAACACCGATAAGACAATTAATGAAAGACAAAGACCAGAATAATAACACAACTAGGTAAGTGTTGGGCCACAAGAACAGCTTCACTAGAGCTTGGCACGGATTCTACACATCTCAGGAAGTGTACTGGATGAATGGAGCGCCAGTTTTCCAAGAGATATTCTTCAATTGGTGTTCTCTCAAGCCTGGTAAGCATGAAGGCTACAGCACGTGATTTACATAACTGTCATCCTCATAAAACCATTATTTAAGCCATCCTGCTTCTCTAATAATGCCACTGAAGTTTGTTTTTCCTTTAATGCATCATCATTCTGGAGCTTAAGTGTATTTAAAATGGCTAGTTTTGAATATTCCTCTAGCTGTTTTCGACTGCTTTAATTTACTAGGCCCTAGTTCACAGCGCGGTGTTACAATTTCATGTTGTGAAATGCACAACAGAGTGGGTATGGGGCCTTAACGCATCACACCTCCAGGGTTGGGGGTTCGAATCCCGCCTCCGCCCTGTGTGTACGGAGCTTGCATGTTCTCCCCGTGCTTCGGGGGTTTCCTCCGGGTACTCCGGTTTCCCCCGGTCCAAAGACATGCGCTGTAGGCTGATTGGCATGACCAAATTGCCCGTAGTGTTTGCGAACCCCGTCCAGGGTGTCCCCCGCCTTGTGCCCCAAGTTCCCTGGGATAGGCTCCAGGCTCCACCTGTGACCATGCGTAAGATAAGCGGTACAAAATTTATTTATTTATTAAAAAAAATGAATCGATCGATGGATGAACGCACAACGCATATAAAACGTAGATGATGATAATTACAGTACCTTCATTCAACACCCGGGCTATACCTAACTCTATAGTACCATCCCTTTGTCGAATTGTTATATTCCGTCATCCTGCTCAAACTCAAACAAACACTTAACGCCCGTGTATGACGGAACGTAACTGCTGTCTTAACAACTCAAGAAAGTGCATCAGCTTGACAGAGACACACCTACTGACTCAGCTCAGTTCAGTTTCTACTTGATTAACCGTTAAAGTGTGTAGAACTGGCCAGCGAAGCTTAAAAATGTACATACGGAGAGTAATTTTACCTCCCACCCGCTTCCTCCTATCAAAACTCCGTCAAGTTCAGACACAGAACAATGACTCATTAAATTGATTCCAATCCATACAAAATCCAATAAAAAGTTAACTTGTCATCCTATTTCTGCGACACGGCGAAGTGGAACAAAAGGTAGTCTGTTCAAAGTAGTACTGTTTGGAGAGCAAGATACAAATACAGGTAGAAAGTTTAGAAGGTACACAAATCTTGTACATACTAAACTATCTACTTAGTGTATACTGGTTCTCCAGATATGCCAATATGCTGGATAAACTGGCAAATCGATATAAAAAGTCATTTCATTTGTTTTGTTTTTTTTAAAAAACCCAGAAAGACAGATTGGTACATAGTAACAAAAGAAAGGATTGCGTGCTGTGCATCAATTGTGTGTACAGGATTCAGATAAATCACCCCAAGCAATGATTGAGTTAAAAAAAAAAAAAACCAACAACAACTCCTTAGTGACCTGCTCGCTCTAAAACACCTGAGAAAACGTGAGAAGTGTCAGTGTGTCTGTCTCTCCTTTAAAGAGTACCGCTGTCAAAGATAATTATAGGTATTCATGTCCAAAAGACAGGTCTTTCTTGCTTGGCATTTCGGTTCATAGCTCACCAGACAACAAAGCGAAGGGGTAAAAATTAAGTTAATAAGGGAACAGCGTGTATGTAGTGCGTGTTTTTTCTTAATTTTTTGCTCTCGTTTTAGAATCTGTGAACTCGATTGAACTCTGTAATTATAGCACTGAAAACGATTATGCTATTAAAATGTACGGTACATCAGGATCCATAAGCATACACACTATTCTGCACATGATGTCATGAACACAGAGAAAAGCCTTGAAGGAACTGAGTTAGTACAGGAGTTCCCACTGCATTAGATTCCATATAGCCAAGTATTCCGACCGTATACACCGATCGGCCATAACATTAAAACCACGGGCAGGTGAAGCGAAGAACGTTGATTAGCTCACTGCAATGGAACCTGTGAAGCGGTGGGATATATTTATTAGGCGGCAAGTGAACAGTCATTTCTCGAAGTTGATGTGTCGGAAGCGGGAACAACGGGCGAGCGTAAGGATCTGAGTGATTCTGACTAGGGCCAGGGACCGGGTCGGAGCCACTCCAAAACGTCAGGAATGCAGAGAGTGATTAGTGCCTACCAAAAGTGGTCCAAGGAAGGACAACTGGTGAACTGGCCGCAGGGTCCCGGACGCACAAGGCTCGTCGATGCATGTGGGGAACGAAGGTTAGCCCGTCTGGTCCGATCCCATAGAAGAGCTACTGTAGCGCAAATTGCGGAAAACGTTCATGGTGGCTCTGATAAAATGGTGTCAGGACACACAGCTGCACAGGACACAATAGCCCCATATTGCTGTGTACGAGTCTGCGTAGCTGCAGAACGGTCCGAGCTCCCATGCGGACTCCTGTCCACCACCGAAAGCTCCTACAATGGGCATCAGAACTGCACCATGGAGCAATGGAAGATGGTGGCCCGGTCTGAAGAATCACGCTGTCCTTTACATCATGTGGACAGCTGGGTGCATGAAGGAGGGCATCGCTTACTTGGGGAACAGATGGCACCAGGATGCACTATGGGAAATAGGCAAGCCGGCAGAGGCAGTGTGTTGCTCTTGGCAAGGTTCTGCTGGGAACCCTCAGGTCCTGGCATTCATCTGAATGCTATGTTTACATGTACCAACTAACTAAACATTGCTCCAGACCAAGTACATCCCTTCATGGCAACAGTATTACCTAACGTCAGCGGCCTCTTTCAGCACGATAAAGCGCCCTGTCACCTTGCAAAAATTGTTCAGGAACAGTTTGAGGAACATGACAAAGAGTTCAAGGTGTTGACTCGGCCTCCAAATTCCCCAGATCTCAATCGGATCGAGCGTCTGTGGGATGTTCTGGACAAACAAGTCTGACCCACCTTGAAACTTACAGGACTTAAAGGATCTGCTGCTAACGACTTGGTGACGGCTACCGCAGCGCACCTTCAGAGGTCTTGTGGAGCCTCGATGGGTCAGAGCTGTGGTGGTGGCGTAACGGTGGTTTAATGTTAGGGCTGATCGATGTATATCAATTTGCATATCTAAATGCAGATGTCGTACAGTCAGTATTTAGATATGCAAATTGATGTACACCGCTCATGGAAATGCGAATGGAAAAAGCAGGTGGTGGTGGGGGGGTTTTTTTTTGTGGCCAAGTCTGAAAATAGTCCATAGCAAACACGCTTGGTCCTTGGTGTTGTCCTGGATGACCTGTGGGAAGAAGCTCCTCCTCGTTCTCTCTGTGTTGGAGCGAAAGCACTTCCTTGACTGCACCAGAAAGAAGATTCCCGATAGAGTTCAGTTAGCTGAAGTCCTTGACTATCTTCCTGAGCTTGGTCCAGCAGCGCATGCTGTAGACAGACTGCAGGTCAGGGAGCTTAGTGTAGATGGTGCACTCAGCTGATCGCACCACCCTCTGAAGTGCCCACCTATCCTGCTTGGTGCTGTGCCCAATCTTCACCAGGGTGGTAATATGACAGGACCATGACACGTCCTGCATGATGTTAACACCGAGGTTTCGAAAACTGTCCACTCTCTCCACTGGGGTCTCGTTGATCCTAACGGGGTCGTAGCTCCTCTCCTGCTTCGTGCTAAAGTCCACGATCAACTCTTGCTGACGTTCAGGAGGAGGTTGTTCTCCTGGCACCAGTTCTCCAGGCTTTTAATCTCCTGATGTCAATATAATCACGATATCAATAACATACCAGCCTTCATCTCCATGTGAACGCTTGTACTAAAATCACAGAGTGGATCTTTAGTCTCATTATGCACTTCCCAATTTTGGAATAGTTCTTCTAATAAGGTGGGAAACACAACTGCACTAAATTTACGTGCTTTATTCGGAGCCGAAAGGTCTTTAGTCTATAATTGACATATTTCTTTGCAGTAACGGTTTTACTTGTGAAACCTGCCAGCCTGTAAATTTGCATACAAGACGTCGGCACATGCGTTCAGATGGGACTGAGTGACAGATGTGGCTGGTTCTCACATCAGCCTTGGAGGGAAAATGCCGGAAAGTGTGGATCCGTCAAGACTTCCTGCTCGAACAGTGAACATATTTGGCTTTGCGTATGATTTATGCTTTATAAATCTGCACTGAGTGTAACCGCCAGGCAAAACAGTCACTTTCCTGAACTAGAAACGTGTAAAGTTATAGAGCTTTAAAGGCACTTTTCTCCCTTTTCACTCTTGGGCAGATTCGAAGATTTCACTCTGACTGTCGGACATTTCGGCGGCCGGATTCCGATTACAAAAACGAAGCTCCATTGTGCTTACGTCTGTTTCGCGAGGACACATGATCGAATTGTGACTTTACGATTGTTTCTTACGACACTGGCTACTTATTTACAACCCCGAGACGGAAAAAGTTGGGACAGTATGGAAAACGTAAATGTACTTTAACTTGTATTTAAACAAAAAACGTATAAAGACGAGGTATCTGATGTTTTACCTGATCAACTGCATAGTTTATTTGAAGATAAATGTTTATTTTGAAAATGATGCATGCAAAATGTTCCAAAAAAGTTGGGACAGGGGCAATTCAGGACGAATTGCAATGTGAGAAGTTAAAATAAGGCGGCGATGTGAGGAGGCAGTCGTCTAATCATAGTGTATAAGGAGCCTCCAAGAAAAGTAAAATAAAATAAAAGAGCGAGGATGGGTCGAGGCTCGACAACCTGCCAACAGATGCGTCAGCGAATAATCCAACACATCGTTCCCCAAAGACTTTTGGGCATTTCACCTTCCTTCTATAGTGCACAAAATAATGAAAAGATTCAAGGAATCCGGTGAAATCTCGGTGCGTAAAGGGCGAGGCCGAAAACCACTTCTGAATGCGCGTGATCTCCGATCCCTCAGACGTCACCGTCTTAAAAACCGTCATGAGTCTGTAATGGAGATCCTGACATGGGCTCGGGAATACTTTGGTAAAACTTTGTCGGTCGACACCATTCGCCGCTGCATCCACAGATGCAAGTTAAGGCTTTACGATGCAAAGCAGAAGCCGTACATCAACACTGTCCAGAAGCTCCGCCCACTTCTCTGGGCTCGGTCTCATCTGAGATGGACAGTAGCACAGTGGAATCGTGTTCTGTGGTCCAACGAGTCGACGTTTCTAATAGTTTTAGGACAAAACAGCCGTCGTGTTCTCCTCGGGCCAAAGAGGAAAAGGACCGTCCGAGCTATTATCAGCGTCAGGTCCAAAAGCCAGCGTCTGTCGTGGTATGGGGGCGTGTCAGTGCGCATGGTACGGGGGTGTGTCAGTGCACATGGCATGGGTAACTCACACATCTGTGAGGGTATCATTAATGCAAAAAATTATGTACATATTTTGGAGCAGCATATGCTGCCATCCAGAGCAGGACAACGCCAAACCACATTCTGCCGGGATTACAAGCGCACGGTTGCGTAAGCAGAGAGTGCGGGTGCGAGCGTGGCCTGCTGCAGTCCTGACCCGTCTCCCATTGAGAACGTGTGGCGCATTATGAAGCGCAAAATAAAGCAACGAAGTCTCTGTACAGTCGCTCAGCTGAAGAAATGCATAACGGATGAATGGGGGAAAATTCCACTCGCTAAACTTAACCAACTGGTTTCTTCACTCAGCGTCCAAACACTTAATAAGTGTTACTCAAAGAAAAGCTCATGCTACACAGCGGTAAACAGTCGACTGTCCCGACTTTTTTTTTTTTGTTTGTTTTGTTTTTTTTGAGTGTGTTGCAGTTATCAGATTTGAAATGTGTGTATATTTTCAAAAATAAATTAAATTCACAAAGTAAAACATCAAATAACGTTAAGAATGTGTTGTCAATATAGCACTGGGTGAATGGAATTTTTCACATGACTTTTATTTTGTTTGTTTGTTTTGTTTTGCATTACCCATACTGTCCCAACTTTTTCGGAATTGGGGTTGTAACTTGATCTTTGCAGGAATTCAGCCACAGCGACATCACATAGGTTTTCCCAGACAGAGACAGAAATCTACCTATAATCTTTTTATTTTTTTTTTTTACATTACTAAATAAACAACTCTGGGTGTCTACTGAAGAGCTTCACACGCACCTACACAGCGCTGTACTGACTCAGGGCAGTTCGGTTACAAACCTGATTAACCCTTAAAGCTTGTTGAACTGGCCTGAGAAGTCACCAAACCTACATGAGCAGATTAAATTAATGTCCTCCCTCCTTCGCCCAAAACTCCATCAAGTTCAGACACAGAACAATGACTCACGAATCGATTCAAATCCATACAAACGGCACGCGGACTACTCGTCCGATTCGTGCAGCACTAAACAGGGCGAACGTGCACAAATATCACAGACGGTATTTTAATAGAAGTCTTGCATGATTATCTGGACAGATAAAGCAATTACATTCGGTTCGGTTTCGATTCGTGTCGCTTGAGACATGGTAGCAAAAGGAATGTTATTGAATCAACACTAGGATTATGCACCACGTGTTTTAGGCATGAGGGCTTTAAATGGAGCAGCTGAATCAACTGTGTGTTAACAAAACAACAACAAGAATAGAATTATCATGTCAACACTGGTAATGCGTTCAAGTTTTTTTGGGGTTTTTTTTATACCCTGATTCTCCTTTCTAAAGAATGCTGTCATAACACTGATTCATACCTCGAGCTAAAATACCATTCAGTGCTAAAATTATGTACACACAATGCCTCGTCTCTCCTGAGAAAGAAAAACACAGATTGAAGTTTGTGACAGTAACAGTCTGAGAAGAGAGAGAGAGAGAGAGAGAGAGAGAGAGAGAGCATTCATGGACACTCACTGCTCTAGGAGCTGATCGTATTTGGCCTGAGCATCTCTCTCGGCCCCGGCGGCTCGCTCTTTCTCGAGGACGGCGTTATCCCGAGCCTCACGGAGGTTTCTGGAAGGGAAAAAAAAAAGAAATCAGAGACACCGTATATAAGTACAGTGCTGTGAAAAAGTATTTCCTGATTTATTCTGGTTTTGTGAACATCCCATACTAAACAATTTTAGATCTTCAAACGAAGTGTAACATAAAACCAAGGCAACCTGAGTAAACACACAATACAGTTTTTATTTATTTATTTTTATTGAAGAAGAAAAAAATTAAACCCAACACCTAGCACCCATGTGGAAAACTAACTGCCTCCTTAAACTTAAAATCTGGTTGTGCCACCTTTAGCAGCAATAACTGCAACCAAACACTTCCGATAACTGGAGATCAGTCTTTCATTTACTTCTAGGACTAGGATTTACTCCTGCGCTTTGGATCGTTGTCTTGCTGCATAATCCAGTTGCGCTTGAGTTCAACTTACGGACTGAAGACCGGACATTCTCCTTTAGGATTTTCTGGTAGAGAGAGGAATTCATGTTTCCTTCAATTATTGCAAGTTGCCCAGGCCCTGAAGCAGCAAAGCATCCCCACACCATCACACTTCCACCACCATGCTTGACCGTAGGTATGATGTTCTTTCTGTGGAATTCTGTGTTTGGTTTACTCCAGATGTAACGGGACTCCTGTCTTCCAAACAGTTCCACTTTCAACTAATCAGTCCACAGAACATTCTCGCAAAAGGTTTGAGGATCATGAAGGTGTGTTTTGGCAAAATTCAGACGAGTCTTAATGTTCTTCTGGGTTAGCAGTGGTTTTCACCTCACCACTCTTCCATGGATGCCATTTTTGCCCAGTGTCTTTCTGATAGTGGGGTCATGAACAGTGACCTTTATTAATGCAAGAGAGGCCTGTAGGTCCTTTGATGTTGTCCTTGGATCTTTTGTGACTTCTTGGATGAGTCATTGCCGTGCTCTTGGAGGAATTTTGCAAGGACAGACACTTCTGGGAAGGTTTACTAATGCACCGAGTTTTTCCAGTTGGAGATAACGGCTCTCACTGTGGTCCTTTGGAGTCCCAGAGCCTTTGAACTAGCTTTGTAACTCTTCCCAGACTGATTTCCCATTTCAATCACCTTCTTCCTCATCATTTCTGGAATTTCTTTCAACTTTGCCATAGTGTGTTACTGCGTAAGACCTTTTTATCCAACTTCATGCTGTTGAAAAAGTTCTATTGAAGTGTTGATTTGATTGAACCGGGTTTGCAGTAATCAGGCCTGGTTGCGTAATCGAGTCCAGCTGAACCCCATTATGAATGCAGGTGGGGGGCAAATACATTTTCACACAGGCCCAGTTGGTATTGGAGAACTTTATTTTGTGTTTACTCAGGTTGCCTTTGTTTTAATTTCTGAAACAATTAATAGGAGATACACACACAGACAGAAGAAATCAGGATGGGGGCGAATACTTTTTCACAGCACTGTATGCATGGATGAAGAATTTGAAACATATCCCGAACCTGTAACCATCAACAAATCAGCTCTTTTTTTTTTTTAAGTTGATTTTAAAAATGATTCAAATTGCAATACAGCTATTTTGTTCCCAATCGATACTGAGCGTAATAATCGTGCTTTAAGCAATCCTGGCTTTGCATACCAAAGCATACGCAACACTCTTTGTCAAGCCACCCGACAGCAGTGTCTGATTACTAGGGAGGGACGAGGCACCAAAACAATTATAATCTTTGAAGTGTTTTAATTTTTTTTTAAACTTTCGCATTCCTCAATATGCAAAGTTTGCTTTGCCGAATCTTTCCACAAGCAGTGGAGCCAGATTACGTAATATACGTGTTTAGAGATTTTTCTCTGATCTTTACAACCGTATATATATATATATATATATATATATATATATATATATATATATATATATATATATATATATATATATATATATAAAAAACAAAAGAAAAAAATCAAAATTACTCAGAAAAGTGTATTACAGATTCCGATGCTAATTTGTCGGCTGGTGCTGTATTTTTGGCTGTTCGACAGGTTTTGCTGTTTCGTATTAATTTCGAAATCGGATGTACGAGTAGAGAGGATATCCGCGCCAACATTGGACTCGAAACCCCAGAATGCAACGCGGCTATAAGACGCAGCGACTCGCCTCGGCTAGACGGTGATCTACGATATGACGGGCGCGTTGTCGTTGACGGAGGTATTCGCGTGAAACTTGAAGCTCTGGAAGCTGATCTGCTTGAGCGGACTGTACAGAGCTGGACAGAATCAAAGACTAAAGCGCCGCTGCATCGCTCTTTTCAGGTAGAGATAAAGCGAGGACCCAATCCCAATAGTGCCACACTATTATCAGCAGGTAGTCGAGCGGTAATGTGCACGTGATACGGAGTGTAATCGTGATCGCAGCGCTGCGCTGCGCTGCTCTTGGGAGTCTGAACACCGTTTCGCTGGGTTTGGACCGAACCTCACCTGTTCTCTCTCTCGTACAGCTCTTTAGACGTGCGCTGCAGGCTCTCGATCTCCTGGCTGGTCTTCAGTCGGATGTGCTCCAGCTCGTCCCTCAGTTTGTTCTCGTACTCGGTCTTATAGTGATCCCTGGTGGAGAAGCGAATCGTGGCTTTACTGAGTCGATCCAAAACTGAACCAATTACTTAGATTTCATAACACTGTAGAGTAAGTGCACCTGAGAAATGTCTTTTAGAGCAACCAAATAAAAAAAATTTTTAAAAAAAAGGTGTCTAGAGCGTTGGTAGGGTGGTATTTTGGCGTATATTTGAGCGATCGGATTAAAATCCAGAGTTCCTAGCGTTCGTTCTCACCAAGACTTCAACCTCTTATTAAACGAATGACTTGTTGCTTAAGTTGATGATTCCCGAATCTGTGTGATGCATGCTGGGTAATACAGTGACCGATATCTGCTGATAGATAGAAAATGATGAGGCTTAGCAATGCAAGATTGCGTTATCTAATACTCCAACATAAGACTGATCACGCAAGCGTAACGGTTATGCTGGAAGCGTGCGTGAAAAGTCCGAACACTCAGCCTAGTACAGACCTAGAAGCCACGTATTTGTCATAGGCCTCCTCCCTGGCCTTCTTGCAGTCCTCCAGCCGCACCTGCAGTCTCTCCAGACGGTCCTCCTCGTGGGCACAGCGCACATTCAGCTCCATGTTCTGCCTGTTCAGATAGTCCTTATCCTTCTGGAGCAGAGTCACAGACTGCTGCAGTGTGGCCACCTGCGCAAAAATAAACCGCCATGTAAAAGACAGAAGATCAAAAGAATAAAGATTCTCAGGACCTGCTGCGTTCGGTCCGTTTATTACCTCTTTACTGAGATCGTTCCTCTCCTTAGTCAGGGCGGTTTGCGTCAGGTCCGTCATCTCCAGCTTCTTCCTCAGCTCTCGGACGTCCGTCTCGTAGCCGTCTCGCTCTCTGACACGATCGAATTCTTCGTTACTTTTGTATTTAGCGTGTTTACGTACAGTTTAAAGACTTCTTGATTTAAAAAAAAAAAAAAAAAGTAACAATGCTACCACCTTGTGCTGAGCCAAAATATTTATTTGATTTATTTATTTTTTTGTACCCATGACATCTACATGTGCTCGTTCAACATCCCATTCCACATTTATTCCCATTATAATAAGCTCCAATCTTCTGGGAAGGCTTTCCACTCGATTTCGAATGCGGCTTTGTGTTGGTTCACACATTCCACAAGAGCGTTAGTGAGGTCAGGTACTGATGTTGGGATGTCGAGGAGGCTCCAGTTCCAATTCATCCAGAAGGTGTTTAGTGAGGTTTGAGCTCAGGGCTCTGTGTAGGACACTCAAGTTCTACCTCTTCCACACTTAACACGTCGTGTCTTCACGGAGCTCGCTTTGTGCACGGGGACATCGTCGTGCTGGAACGTGTTCGGGCCTCTTAGTTCCGGCGAAGGGAAATTGTAACGCTACGGCATACAGAGACGTCCTGTACGATTGTTTGGAGAAGAACTACGATCACACGTGGGTGTGATGATCGGGTGTCCACATACTTTCGGCCATAACGCGGATATCGACCTGGTAGATAAAACCTACAGGAAATAAAACGCAGGATGTGTATGTCGTGTAGTCCATGCCCTCACCGCTTCACTTTGTCGTAGTTCTGACGTTTGTAGTCTCCCTCCTGGATGAGCTGCTTGGTGTCGGCCAGTTCCAGAGCGAGTCTTTGGCAGCGGGTCTCCAGCTCCGAGCGCGCTCTTCTCTCGTCCTCATAGCTCTAGATTGACGCAAAGAAAAAAAGCGACCATCAGATCAATCGGTTTAAAGCCCAGAGTGCCGAAGAACACCAAACTATTCTTTTTTTTTTTTTTTTTTTTAAATTCTGAAAAGTTTAAAAATTAGAGAAACAGTACATTTATTTTGAAGTTGCAGATTGGAAAATGTACTACTGGTCCATTGTTCTCAGTACCTATCTTTCTAACTCATGCTGGTATTAAGATCAAACTGACATTTGTGCTGTTGTGATGGATTCTATTCAGGGGGTGGAATAATTTTGAAACTGGAGAAGTCATTATACAGTAAGTTGCATTTTGAGGTGAATTTGGGGAAACCACTTGAAGCATTCGTTCCGTTGAACTATTTCAGTTGCTTTTGTGTGATTTGTTCGTTGCAAACAGCTGAAAGTCTGTAAATTTTGACCATAAACCTGATTTGCAATGGGGGTTGAATCACTTGATTGCAACTGTAAATGTGATTAAATGAATGAAATACGACACTTTCACATGTGGAACTTACCAGACCTAACCAGTACCGGCTAACTAACCAGCCTGGCTTGCTCTCTAGATCCAATTCATTTTGGATCATCACTATGCATCGTTAACGCAGATTAGATAAAGATTCTCTGAAGTCTGACGTGGAACAGGAACAATAAGGTCTTCCGTACCTCCATGAGGGATTTGATTTGCTTGCGATGGCTGTCCAGGTCGTCCGTCAGGTTGTTCTTCTTCACCTGTAGCTCGGTCACCAGAGCTCTTAACGGCGTAACCACCTCGTACAAGCGCACCTGAATCCACAGTGGACGTGATTAAAGCTGTAATTATTTACACACAAACACTTACGAGCAAAAATGTATACGCGTGACCCGACGCACTCACCGCTACATATTCGGGGATGGAGAGCTTGTCTTCGGGAAGATCTCGCAGTTCCCGATACTTCTCCTCGTTCAGCTCGAGGTCTCTCAGGCTGCGCCGGATGTCGCCGGCCCGCTCGCACAGCTGCCTGTTGGTGTCCTCCAGCTGCTTCTGCCGCAACAAAATGGCGTCCATCTCCTGTTTCATCAGAGCTTGCTGCTTCCTGTGAGGAACATGAGAGACACCGTGTCGGTGTCAGCGTCAGTGCTAACTCTTGTCCATCACGCCAATGGGATGTGCTCATTGGTGGACAGACAGGTATCTACCAACAGATACAGTCAGTTATCACATCTATAAAGTGGTCTATGTGAGAGACGGACTTGTTGAAATGGCAACCGAGTTCCAATCAGACTAGAAAGTAATAAAAAGTGCTTTCGTTTAACTTGGAAATGAAAGACGTCCTCCCTTCTGTCCGTGTCCGTCCTCCTGTCTGTCCGTGCTCTTGTTTGTCTGTCCCCCCGTCTGTCTGTGTCTCTCAGTCTGCGTCCCTCTGACTGTGTTCATCTGTCTGTCTCTGTGTCCATCATTCTACCTGTGCCTCTCTGTCTGTCTAAATCCACCTGTCTATACGTCTGTGTCCTTGTCTGTCTCTCCCGACACAAATCGTAATAAAACAAAACGACGCTTTGAACACGTACATGCAAATGAGAGTTCTGATGTCCATTTATTGCAATCTGTATTTGAATCTAAATCATTTGAGAAGAAGCTACAGGGTTTAAATATTGAAACCTGGTCAGTGAAGGGAGGTGTGTGTGTGTGTGTGTGGATCAGTACTGACCACTAACCTGTTCTCATCCTGCTGCACTTTGAGCTGGCTGTCCAGGCGAAGGGCGAGGATCTGCTTCTGATGCAGTGCGTCATTCAGCTGCTCCTCCAGGTCCTCCATCTACACCACACACACACACACACACACACACACACACACATCAGACCAATCTCACCTAGAGAAAAGTAACAACACTGCATCCTTGTGATTTCTCACTTTGGTCAGGTGTTCCATCTTGAGGTTGTCGATGATGAGGTTTTTCTGCGACAGCTCGATCTTCAGCATCTGGATGTTGTGCAGGAGCTCCTTCCTCTCCAGCACCTGCTTGGTGACCTTGTGAGTGCTGCTTTTCTCATCCGAGGAGGAGATGTCCTCCGTGGGCACCGTGGTCTCCAGACTGATCTCCTCCGACTCCAGTGAGCTGGAGATGTTCACCCGCTGACTCTCCTTCTGCTTTTTATGGGCCATGTTCCAGCTGGCCTTCAACACTGAGGGGAAAAAGTACGTTAATAAACGAGCGTAATTCGTAGCTAAAACGGTCAAACCAGCACCCGTTATCGTTTAACAGAGAAGGGACATGGGATGTTCAGAAAGAGAAGAAAGAACGTTAGTCATTTACTCCGCAGAAATGCAAACAAAGAAACGTACGTGTGTGTAGTTCCGTTATAGGAGAGTGGAGAAGCAAATGTGTAAATATTAAAGGAAAGCAGGAGGGACGTGGACACTGTATATTAAACGAGACTTAAATGAGACAAAATTAAGCAAAGTCAAGGGCAAAAATGAACATCCTGTAGAAAATAGTTCATCTGCATCTATCTGTTCATCTGTGCAGCAAAGCGAGAGAAAAGGAAAGAAAGAAAAGGGGGGCGTGACAGAGAGAAACAAGACATAGAAAAAAACAATAGGAAGACAGTGAGAGAGAAAGGAAGAGAGACAGAGAGAAACAGGCAGAGACGGAGCAAGAAACAAAGAGTGAGAGACAGAAAAAACAGCCATACAGATTCAGAGAGAGAAAGACAGACAGAGTGAGAGAGACAGACAGAACAAAAGAGAGACAGACAGACAGGGGCTGAAAGAAACAGAGAGAGACAGACAGACAGACAGACAGAGAGAGAGAGAGAGAGAGAGAGAGAGAGAGAGAGAGAGCGAAAGAAACAGAGTGACTGAAGGGGGGGACGAAAACAGGCAGACAGACTCACAGAGAGAGAAAGACAGAGACAGAGAGAGAGATGAACAAAACGAGAGAGAGAGAGAGAGAGAGAGAGAGAGAGAGAGAGCGAGAGAGAAAGGGGGTAATACAGGTATCGACTGTCACTTTACTACATAAACAGTGTTGTATTTCTTCAAGTGTAATCTTATGGCTGTTTGACACTACACTACAGCATTTAGCTAAATATTCCGGAAGTTAAAGCTGATATTATTCTCTCGCTCAACCTCACTTCCGGTCAAAACGGACGCTAGCAAAGTCTTCAATAACTGCAGTTATGCTAACTAACCTAGCAGCCTGCTGACACTGCCATTAAAACACTGCACATACACTTATATATAAATAACTTTCCCGGCACGCTATCTGTGTGAAAATCACTTAATTCAAATTAAACCCACATACCCAACTCTATTCTGTTCAAGCGTCCCGCCGCTTAGAGACAACAGTAAACAAAACAAACCGGAAATCAGCTCCCGCTGGCGTCCCGCCTTCTTCTTTTACCTCTTTGAATTGAAGCGGTTGCCATCCAACGGATATCGCCACCTATAGGACTGAAGGTGTAAATAAACCAACGGCTAAATTGTATACTTTCAGTGCAAACAAACAAACAAACAAATAAAATCGCACGCCTCACTGTATGATTTTCGCTCATACAAAGTTATCAAAAAAAATTAAACACATCACGCACATATTGAATCAACACATTCATTTATTAATTTTTAATTCCAAACCAACATAAAACATACATCACATGGTTTTTTTTCTTTGCTATTAGTTACGAAAATGCTTTTCGGTTCAAGTTGATGCGTTTTTTTTTTTAAATGGTTTGAGCGCCCTCTATCCTTCACCAACGACAGGAAGTGAAATCCTAATACTTCCGGAGTTTTATTCTGAAACCGGAAGTTAATATGTTTATGTGCGTTAGTAATACATTCCTAACTTATTATTATTGTTATAATATTTGAACGAATTTGTAACCATGTCTGGTGATAGTATAATCGGACCTGCTTTACCACCGGGCTTACGAGCGAGCAGAAGTGATGAATCAGATGACGACGACACGAGTATGATTAAATAATGCTAATTGTTTTGCTAATATGCTACTTCTAGTTCTATATGTGCAATGAGTTAATGCACAGCTTAAACCATGACTCTTTCTACCCTTGTATGATTTGTATGTCATTTAAATGATAGCGTACTCTTCTGTGTGTTATAATATTATTAATATTATCATTTTGCAGTCATAGGTCCAGCTCTTCCCCCGCTTTATAAACGCACAGAGTCCTCCAGTTCATCCAGCGATCAGGAACAGGTCGTGTTCAAGAGAGCCAAATACTTAGGATCAGGGGACAGTCTGCATTATAAGTACAAGATTTGTACTCATTGTTTTTATTTTATGTCTTGTCTTGAGTGACTAATAAGCCACACATATCTGAAATGCAGGAAGGGAGAAACAGCTGGAAGGTGTGGTGGTGGTGGTGGTGATGATGATGATGATGATGATGATGATGAGGAGGAGGAGGAGGAGGATGATGATGGCTTCTTTGGTCCAGCTCTGCCTCCAGGATACAAAAATCAAGACAGTTCACCTGAAAGGTGAGACAAACCCAACAATACGGTAGTCTGTAGCGCACCCTGGAGAACACCCCGTCCTCTACGTTCGAGTGTTATCCCTGCTTGCCTGATTAATCGAGCGAGGGAAAACACTAAAACGTGTAGGACGGGGGTTGTCCAGGACAAAAGTTGGGAACTTAAGGTCTACAGCTTTCCCATGAATCCCGTTTTTAGTGTCTTCTTGATACCTGAAGCGGCTACCATACTGAAATCGTCCTAAGACGCGTTGCCGCTTCAGGACATAATAAGTACGTTTTTACTGATTTGTATCATCCAAACCTGTGGTAGTATTTCACCAGGTCCTGTTACAGAGGATGTGATATTTAACAAGTCATTGTTATTAAGGAAACTTAATTTCTGAATCCCTTCTATTGACTGTTGCGATGTTTTTCTCATTTCATTGTACTAATGTTTTAAATAATCAAAAGAGATTTCACATGGGCCCTTCTGATCATTCCCTGTGAATCGTATCGAGTCTCTGTCGTATCGAGAACCTGTTTAAGCAGGTGGTTTCTGTTTTAATGTAATTTGCCTTGAAATCACGTAATGACCTGGAACTGGAACCAGTACAGAACCGTTACCAGGACAGTAGTGAATCATTTATGTGGTGGTGTCCCTCAGAGATGAGTACTGCGCCCGTTTAAATTGAACTTCCTTGTAGCTCTCTTGTCTTGTTACGTGCAGGCCGCCGGTGCTTGGACCCGCGCTGCCTCCAGGTTTTAAAAGGAAGCATCATGATGACGAGGATGAGGAAGCGGACGAAGACGAAGGAAGCGGGGTTTTGGGACCGGCGGTTCCTCCTGGATACAAAGCGGAGACTTCCAGCAGTGAGGGAGAGGACTGGGACGTCATCGGGCCCATGCCATCCAGAGGGGAAGCTCAGAGCTCCGTGGCACTGGACTTTGAAAGAAGAGCAAAGAAGATGAAGGACAGATTACTGGGGCAGGATGTGAGTGCTCTGTGTTCTGTATTATTCTGTGTTATTAAACTTTGGCTCGGTCTGATAGAGCCAGTTTACGACGCGTATGTTTCAGGATGAGACTGAGAAGCCTCAGAGGGAGAGCTGGATGACGGAGCTGCCTCCTGAGCTGCAGCACGTCGGACTGGAAGCACGAGGCTTTAAGAAGAGATCGGGACCCGAAGACAAGGATCGCTCCATCTGGACGGACACGCCCGGCGAACGGGAACGCAAAGCCAGGGTCAGTTTATTTCACTGCACAGAATTCTAAGATTTCCTTTGTTCCCCCGGGGGGTGGGGTGGGGGGGGAGGTGGGCGTGCGCAAACTTTTGCACAGAAATTGTGCTGTATAATTTTTTATAATAGTAAGTATACTAGTAATATAATAATTCTATATTCTATTCTATAATCGATAGAATATTATTATAGAATAGAATAGTATTATAATTCTATAATAGATGTAGTACCAGCATACTAACCTTACTCAAGTAATACTTTTCTGTGCAAAAGTTTACACCTACTGAGACTAGGCTGTGGAAATGAATGTCTTTTAGTATGAATACGTTTAATAAGCGTTAAGGTTATCTATAAGCTAGTGTTGCTCCAAAACAATGACAAAAGTCGCATTTAGAAGATATACATGTTCAAAATGTACAGTCTCTCTCTACCATCGATACGGAGCAACAATTTTGCTGACGTCATTCCGCGCTTCAGATTTTCATCAGGCTTTCCGTCCAATCAAATGCTCTTGAGAATCACCCCCACCCCCACCCCCCACCACCACCACCAGTCGTAGGTTTCCGAGGTAACCTAAACACTATTAGCTATTTAAAAGGCAGAGGAGCCACTCGGTATGTCACGGCGCCTGACTTCCTGTTTCGTGTTACTACGGTCACACTTGTCTGTAGGCAGCACATTAATTTCGAACGGTGATTAAACGGACCACTTGACGTATATATGGTTTGAACGGACACCTTGCAGCCAATCAGAATGGAGTATTTGGACAGACCGTGGTATAAAAGGAATAAAACACTTCAGTTTAAAATTTTTTAACAGCACCGTCATGTTTTATTCCTTACGTAATTCTATCGCATTTAAAAAAGGGAGATCCCCGCCCCACGTCTCACACCATAACACGAACCATTTGTGTATTAATTGTTAGTTGCGATAATGAAGGTGAACATCTGTGAAACCGAACACACCCAATGTTTTGTTTCACTCTAAATTTAATTACTTTGCAGCCTCATTGTGCCATGGGGGTGTGCAAACTTTTGCACTCAACTGCAGCAAAAAAAAAAAAAAAAAAACTCCACTAAACCCAAATTTCTATTGTAACGTCACGATCTGGTGCGTTACAAGCAAACACACTACACGATTAATTTATTCCACTTTACTCATCTTCTACTCGAGCTTTTGCTTTGTCCGTATCAGGAAAAAAAACTCTGTCTGTTTTTAAGGAGCGACAAGAAGCGAAAGAGAGAGGAGAGACAGCCAAAGACGACGACGGCCCTCGTCTCTCCAAGAAAGATCTGGAAATGGCAGAAAAAGTGTCCAAGTACAACGTAAGTGGTTTTTTTTTGTTTTGTTTTTTTTAAACATGTATTACACACCCTTACATTCACGACCACTCGGCAGTAAGAAGGTTGCTGTGTTGTGTGTGTGTGTGTGTGTGTGTGTGTGTGTGTGTGTGTCCATCCTTATTGGATCACATAGCAATTACAGCTCGTTATAGATACACAGTCACCTCCAAAATTATTAGCACCCTTTGACTAACAGTCACAAAGTGATGATCTATGGAGACAGTGTATAGTTACGTTTTTAGACTTAAGTCTTCTTTTGTAGTGCACTTCTGTCAAAACGGTACTTTTAAAATTATTGGCACCCCCGAGTGTATTTTTAAACAATATTTCATTTCTAAATTTGTTTTTGACTGTAAAACGAATCAGGGGGGGGAAAAAAACCCAAAGTAGACACGGTCTCGTCCATTGTTTATCGTTTCCTAATCGCCGCTTCTCCTCGGCAGGAGTCCAAGCGAGCCGAGTCGCTCCTGAGCATACACGCCAAGAAAATGAAGAGGAAAGCCACAGAGGACTCCAAAAAGCCTGTGGAGAGGAAGCCCTTCGACCGAGACGCCGACCTGCAGGTCAATCGCTTCGACGAGGCGCAGAAAAAAGCCTTGCTGAAGAAGAGTCAAGAGCTCAACACGCGCTTCTCGCACAGCAAGGACCGAATGTTCCTCTGAGGAACTGATTACAGACCGAGAAACGTTTAAAAAAAAAACATCAGTCGAGCATCTAACTAATCGCTTGGCTGAAATCACAGACTCATTTAAATTTGCTGTTTGTAAGGTCTAAAGTACATTTTTTAACTGTATATTATGATGAGATTCTCTAGAATAACTAGGAAATACAACACGTAATTCCACATGGATCCTGCTGGATTCTTATGTTAAGTTTTCTGGCCCTGAAATAAACTCCACCCCCAGGCCTTTTCCTTAAAATGCAGGCAACACGAGGAATGCATCGTTTTTAACAGGGTCTAGGGTTGGCTGAAGAAAAGTGAAAAGCTTATTCGTTGTTTTCATTTGAATCACAGTTTAGTGGGCTGTAAAAGTTACAAATGGCTCCTTTAAAGACAGTAACATACTGTAAATCTGAGCCTCATGCTGCAACGTTGGATACGTTAAGGGTAGTGTGAACAAGTGAACCAAAATGATGATGATGATTTCAAAATAAATTGAACCAGGTTATCTTGTGAAGTGATAATCACATAAGTGTGTACGCTTGTCTGATTTTAAGCTCGTCCGTTTAGTCATCTCTGTTTGTTTTTGTAAACGACGCAACACATCGACGGGGTTTAAGACATTGAAAAATTGTGTAGAAACTGCAACGACAGGAATCTTTACTTTGTTGCTCAGGTTGTGTTTGTTAGTGGATGTGATGGCAAATATTATTATTTTTTTTCTTTCCATGCTGTATTTTCATGCTTTTGTTAAGATAATAATAAATAAATAAACATTTCACAGAGGATTTGGGTTTTTTTTTTTCTTCCATAACATGTTTTTCTCTTTACTTTCTCACTAGCTGATAGTAATTAAGTACAGTGTTGGACTAGTCAGATATGTATTCCATCCAAATATCTATCAAACAGCACGTGGTAAACACGGAGACATTCCCAGTTCGTCAAACCGACTGCCAATGAAACGGACCACCCGTTCAGGATCACTATAGTGTCCACGAGTGGCTTTTAGTATGAATATATTTAATAAGCGTTAAGGTTATCTATAAGCTAGTGTTGCTCCAAAACAATGACAAAATTCGCATTTAGAAGATATACATGTTCAAAATGTACAGTCTCTCTCTCTACCACCGATACGGAGCAACAATTTTGCTGACATCATTCCGCGCTTCAGATTCTCATCATATTTTCTGTCCAATCAAATGCTCTTGAGAATCCGAAATGTCCCGACCCTGACGTTATAAAAATCCAAGTATGGCTTAGCCCGGGCCGTGAGGTAAGATAAACGCTGTTGACTGTTTACAAAGCTGGAGGAGCCATTAGATATGTCCTGCCCTGACGTTTTCGAGTCATTTCGAGAATAACGGATGTGCGTTTCAAAGCACTTCACAGGGACTTTAATTCGGAAAATGTCATGTCTAGCTCTGACAAACATAGAGCTAGATGAATGGATCTAGATAGATAGATAGATAGATGATCTGGAAGGGAAAATTTTGTTAAAGGAGAAAAGCTAACTCATAGTCACCTGAAGCTCAGGATCGAACCCAGAACCTGTGAATAATAAAGCGACTTTTTTCTTTCAAATAAGTTACATATAGATATACATTTGTATGTCACGAGAAGAAGAAGAAAAAAAGATCAAACCAAACGAAGTAAACAACCTTAAAAAGAAAAACTTTGAAAAGCATTTTAATTAAAAATTAAACCTACATTTAACAACATTTAAACACAAAACCAGCTGCTTCTAATCAGTTTGTCATTGCTATTTATTTATTTATTTATTTATAAACGTTCTTCAAAAACATTTCAAACGATATCTGCGATATCTCTGAACAGTGAATCGTGTAATAAATTATGATGATATCGATATTTTATCGTTTTACTGCTCAGCTCAAGCGGCGCAGAGAGAAACCGGAAGTCACGGCAGTCACGTGATTGTTTTTGTCCTGACGCGGCCGCCGTACTCCAAACTACGCAGCAGTAACTGTAGTCAGTCCAAAGCGGTAACATTACAGCATTGTGTGTGTGTGTGTGTGTGAGGCGGAACATACACATTTCTAAAAAAAAAAATTTAATTACATTAAAAGTTCCCGATGAAATTATAACATTATAAAAATCTAAAATATCGACAGGAGCATTGAGAATGTCAGACAGAGGAGATGTGGATTTAACCGGAGCCAAACAAAACACAGGAGTCTGGTTGGTTAAAGTAAGTAACACACACACATACACACACACACACACACACACACACGTAGCCTAGCTAGATTTATTAGCATTGCTAATGTACTAATATCAGCTACGTTCTATATATCCTATATATAAGTGCACTAGATAGGGAATGTAATAATGGCTTGTGTAATAAACACGTCAGACGTGTGTGTGTGTGTGTGTGTGTGTGTGTGTGTGTGTGTGTATACATATATATATATATATGTGTAAGGAATAAACCCCTCTGTCCTGCTGTTACAGGGCAATAATGAACGACAGGAGGGACAGACCTACTCCTCATACCACAAAATGTTTTGTTCCCCTCATACCACAGCGAAAACATAAACAACGAGCACATTATTATTATTATTATTATTATTATTATTACAACCCCAATTCCAAAAAAGTTGGGACGCTGTGTAAAATGTAAATAGAAAATATATGTGATAAACCCGTACGTTATTCACAATAGAACATAGAAGACATATCGAATGTTTAAACTGAGGAGATGTACCGTTTTAAGGGAAAAAAATAAGGTCATTTTGAATTTTATGGCCGCAACACGTCTGCAAAAAGTTGGGACGGGGGTAGTAAAAGGCTGGAAAAGTAAGCGTTAGTAAGAAGAAACAGCTGGAGGTTAATTGGGAACAGGTCAGTAAGATGATCGGGTATAAAAGGAGAATGTCAGAGAGGCGGAGTCTCTCAGAAGTAAAGATGGGCAGAGGTTCACCAATCTGCGAAAAACTGCGTCTACAATTTGTGGAACAATTTCAGAATAATGTTCCGCAACGTAAAATTGCGAACACTATGAATGTCTCATCACCTACAGTACATAATGTCATCAAAAGATCCTGAGAATCTGGAGAAATCTCTGTGCACAAGGGAGGAGGGTGAAAACCAATACTGCATGCCGGTGATTTTCGGGTCCTCAGGCGGCACTGCGTTAAAAACAGGCCTGATTCTGTAATGGAAATCACTGCATGGGTTCAGAAACACCTCCAGAACTCACTGTCTGTGAACACAGTTCACCGTGACATCCACAAACGCTGCTTAAAGCTCTATCACGCAAAGAAGAAGCCATATGTGAACATGATCCAGAAACGCCGCCGTCTTCTCTGGGACAAAGCTCATTTAAAATGGACCGAGGCGACGTGGAAAACTGTTCTGTAGTCAGACGAATCGAAATGAAAAATTATTTTTGGAAACCATTGATGACGCGTCCTCTAAACTAAAGAGGACCAAAGAGGAGAGGGACCGTCTGGCTTTTTATCACCACTCCCGTGATACGATGATATGGGAGTGAATTAGTGCCTATGGAATGGGCAGCTTGCACATCTGGAAAGGCACCATCAATCCTGAAAGGTATATACAGGTGTTAGAGCAACATCTGCTTCAATCCAGATTCCATTCCATCTTTATTTCTGAGAGACTCCGCCCCTCCAAGATATTCTTTTTATACCCAATCATCTTACTGACCTGTTCCCAATGAACCGGATTAGTTACAAAATGTTCCTCCAGCTGTTTCTTTTTAGTAACACTTACTTTTCCAGCCTGTTCTTGTCCCCGTCGCAACTTTTTTGAGACGTGTTGCGGCCATGAGATTCAAAATGACTTCATTTTTTTTGAATAGAAACCGTACGGCATCACGTTCGCACCTTGTCTAAAAGGGAGCCGTTTTGAGTCGTATTACAGACGTAACATTAAGTCATTTTATGCCCCACAGGTACCGAAGTATTTGTCTCAGCAATGGGCCAAAGCGCCAGGACGAGGAGAAGTGGGAAAACTCCGAATTGGCAAGTACGTGACGTCGTTACATGTGTTTTAATAGGATCTGTTCAGTAGGGGTGTAAATCAGTAAAGATTCACGATGATACGACCTGATATCTAATATCGATTCTTTCAGCCAGCGATTCGATGCTACATATTTCGGTGCAAAATACGGACCCGTGATGCACGTCGACTTTTGACTATTGAAATGGAAAGCTTTGACATTTTCACTCGCAACTTCGAATTTCACTGAAATATTTATGGCTTCAGTTTTCTTGTATTATATCAAACCAGTCGTGCATGTTTGCAAAGTAATGGACGCTCATATTTGAATGAGGGATGTGCGATATGGACTTAAAACTATATTGCGATATTTTCTGGTATTTTTATTGCGATAACGATATCAGTGACGATATAAATATCGTACCGTTCGCCACTGTTTTTGACTACAAGTGACCGCTGCATGCAGTCTTGAGAGCCTCAGAAACGCAAATACTGATCGGAAAAAACGATTTTCTGTGACCCAACCACTTCCAGATCGGAAAGGTACAGTAGCTCTCCGCTTCACGTCCGCCTTCCGACGTACTCGTTTTCGCTCTGCGCGTGAGCTGCGAACGGGTCGCTTACCATCGCTCACAGAAACACGTCATTAGCGCGGGAAGACTAATTCTGCACGTATACGTCGGACCGTCGGTTATTTGATCGACGCGTCGTTACACCCCTACTGTTTAGTACAGCGCGTTCACACTGAAGAGTCTTTTATGAATGTTTGTGTTATTTGCAGGAATCAGGGCAAGGCAGAGGTGAGCATTGATCACTTTTTTTTGTTTTCGTTTAAAGGAATACACAGTTTTTCAGTCTAATCTCCGACGCCTGTAGCGCGACGGCACGTCGTCAGACTCGTTTTAGATACGCGTTCGGACGCGGTAGTACGCGGAAGTGTCGTGCTGTCGTCCTGACTCTGTCTCCGGTCAGGTGTCCTTCACGCTGAACGAGGACCTGACCATGATCGAGAGCATGGGGGAGAAGGTGTCCATGGTGCGAGCGCCTCGGGAACACCCGTTCACCCTGCAGACGGTCGGGGGACAGACCCTGGCTGTTTTCACAGAGACGTCCTCAGGTGAGGAGGTTCTAGCGCCGCCTACGTTACCAGGGTTGAATTACAGCTTTAAGGGCTCAAGATCTCAGACCTCAATTGAGCATAAAAACAACAATAAAATACAATAAAGCAAGGTGTGGCGTCCTTTCACGTGTAACCCGTTATAAATTTCATACTCCTTCCGTGTCTGCGTCTGATTTCTATTTAACGTGTACAGCGAGTAAATAAGTATACTAACTTGCACGTTGGCTGAATTATAGCAGGATATATATTTATTTATTTATTTACTATTTATTATTGTTGTTGTTGTTTATTAAATGACCCTTGAAGTATGAACAATGCTGTGTACAGAAAACTTTTACTGACTCATAAAAAATATATATATATACAATATATTAGTTTATGTTAACTAGCTTTTATCATATCATGTGACAGATTATGTCATGCTAGCAAATTTAACTTTTCATATATATATATATATATATATATATATATACTCGTTTGATGCACTCTATAACAGTCAGCTAGCTTGCTCGAAAACCTGGATAATGGTTTTAAGCACCGTATCATATGTAAGCTTTTTTTTAAACTTGTGTGGTTTGGGACGATAAACACGGTGTAGCGCTGCTGCGTCCATGTCCCTGTGTAGCTAAGGAATCGAAATGTGTAAATAAATAAATAAATAAATAAACATATAATGAAAGCTCAATGTTGGTCTGAGAAGCGAGCTGTGAGCTCTGAGATGGTAATGATGATGATGATGATGATGATGATATTAAAGAGCTGATGTGTTAGAAACATCTGAGCTGCTGCACTGGTAAGTCATTAACGCTCGCTTGTTTGGGTTTGCTGTTGTGCTTTCAGCTCTACTGATTCCTTCTCTCTCACCATCTCTCTCTCTCTCTCTCTCTCTCTCTAACCTTCTCTCTCACCAGCTCTCTCTTTCTAACCTTCTCTCTCACCAGCTCTCTCTTTCTAACCTTCTCTCTCACCAGCTCTCTCTCTCTCTAACCTTCTCTCTCACCAGCTCTCTCTTTCTAACCTTCTCTCTCACCAGCTCTCTCTTTCTAACCTTCTCTCTCACCAGCTCTCTCTCTCTCTAACCTTCTCTCTCACCAGCTCTCTCTCTCTCTAACCTTCTCTCTCACCAGCTCTCTCTCTCTCTCTTTCTAACCTTCTCTCTCACCAGCTCTCTCTCTCTCTCTCTCTCTCTCTCTAACCTTCTCTCTCACCAGCTCTCTCTTTCTAACCTTCTCTCTCTCTCTCTCTCTCTCTCTCTCTCTAACCTTCTCTCTCACCAGCTCTCTCTTTCTAACCTTCTCTCTCACCAGCTCTCTCTTTCTAACCTTCTCTCTCACCAGCTCTCTCTCTCTCTCTCTCTCTAACCTTCTCTCTCACCAGCTCTCTCTTTCTAACCTTCTCTCTCACCAGCTCTCTCTCTCTCTCTCTCTAACCTTCTCTCTCACCAGCTCTCTCTTTCTAACCTTCTCTCTCACCAGCTCTCTCTCTCTCTCTCTCTAACCTTCTCTCTCACCAGCTCTCTCTTTCTAACCTTCTCTCTCACCAGCTCTCTCTTTCTAACCTTCTCTCTCACCAGCTCTCTCTCTCTAACCTTCTCTCTCACCAGCTCTCTCTCTCTCTCTCTCTCTAACCTTCTCTCTCACCAGCTCTCTCTCTCTAACCTTCTCTCTCACCAGCTCTCTCTCTCTCTCACCAGCTCTCTCTCTCTCTCTCTCTCACCAGCTCTCTCTCTCTCTCTCTCTCTCTCTCACCAGCTCTCTCTCTCTCTCTCTCTCACCAGCTCTCTCTCTCTCTCACCAGCTCTCTCTCTCTCTCACCAGCTCTCTCTCTCTCTCACCAGCTCTCTCTCTCTCTCACCTTCTCTCTCACCAGCTCTCTCTCTCTCTAACCTTCTCTCTCACCAGCTCTCTCTCTCTCTCTAACCTTCTCTCTCACCAGCTCTCTCTCTCTCTCTAACCTTCTCTCTCACCAGCTCTCTCTCTCTCTCTCTCTCTCTCTAACCTTCTCTCTGACCAGCTCTCTCTCTCTGAATCTATCTCTCTCTCTGAATCTATCTCTCTATCTCTCTCTCTAACCTTCTCTCTCTCTGAATCTCTCTTTCTAACCTTCTCTCTCTGAATCTAATCCTCTCTCTCTTTCTTGCTTTCTAACCTTCTCTCTCTTTCTCTGAATCTCTCTCTCTCTAACTTTCTCTCTCTGAATCTCTCACTCTAACCTTCTCTCTCTGAATCTAACCTTCTGTCTCTGTCTTTCTCTCTCTAACCTTCTTTCTCTCTCTCTGATTCTCTTTAACTCTCTCCCCCACCTCTCTCTCTCACATACCCTCTCTCTTAATGTTTTTCTCTCTGAATCTGTCTATCTCTCTAAAACTTCTCTCTCTCTGAATCTCTCTCTTTAACTGCCCCCCCCCCTCTGAATCTCTCTCTTTAACTGCCCCCCCCCCCTCTGAATCTCTCTCTTTAACTGCCCCCCCCCCCCCGAATCTCTCTCTGTATCTCTCTCTCTGGCTCGATTTGGCTCTTGCTCCTCATCTTCGGTTTGTTTTCTCGAACCGGGCGATTCACAGTAGCCGATCGATCCGGCATTTTTGGTGTGATGATGCTGTCCGTCTGTGTTGAGCTTTCCACCGCTGCCCGTGTGCGACCTTTCGCGTCTGCTTCATTAATGGATCAGTGTGTGTGTCGTGCCGTGTTGCCGTGCCGTGGGTGTGATTAGATGGTGCACTCCTGTGACAATAACCTGGTTTCCACAAACCAAATCAAGCTTCGCTCTCTCTCTCTCTCTCTCTCTCACGACCGGTGTTTCTGTGCTAAGCTTGGGTTGTGTGTGTGTGTGTGTGTGTGATGTGGTGTGGTGTGCATGGTAAACAGTGCCCGCTGACTGTTTGAGGGTAAGCTCGAGTTTGCGTCAGCGTCAGGACTGAGCTTGGGGGCTTTTCCTCAGAGAGACACTGCAGGCCAATCTCAACACGAAGAGCTTTTCTTCTCTCCTCACTCCAGCGCTCAGGCTGATCCGAGCTCCATTTCATCGTTTTTCCCACTCCGTTTTCCAGCGCCGTTGAATTCTCCATTCTGATTGGTCGGAAGGTGTTGATTCAGCGTTATAATAACGCGCTTATTCTAACGTCGTATCGTTTCTGTAGGAACACCTGCTCATTCGCAGTGCAGTTATCTGCTCAGCCAATCATGTAGCAGCAGTGCAGGGCATAAAATCATGCACATACAGGTCAAGACCTTCAGTTCATATCAGACGTCCAAAGGTGATGCTTTTCTGCTCACCACGGTCGTAAAGAGTGATTGAGTTACTATAGACTTCCTGGGAGCTCGAACCTGGCCATGTTCCTCTGACTTCTCATCAACACTGCTGTCTCCACCAACAAAACTGTCTCTAGGTTGGGAGGGATGGTTTACTATCTCTCCCCTGTCAGTCACAGTGACGCTGGCCAATCGTAGGCAACTGTGAGCTCGTGTATGCGGAAGAGGGTAGATAGCGCTTTCCTCCGGACGCACGCGTTAGCCTTCATCCTTTCTGGTTGGGAGATGGGAAATGGCAGGTGATTAAATTGGTGGGGGGGGGGGGGAGGACGTATGACACTCAGGGGCTTGGTGTTTGTTGCCATGGCGACGTAAGCAACTGATGTCCATTTAAATAAAGCGTGATTAGCGCGGGGTGAACGTTCATCGAGTAAGTGATTAGCGCCTGACGGTGTGTTTGTGTCCGTTGCTCAAAATGACATCACTTTCATAAATACATTGTTCTTCTAGAACGTTTAATGAGACTTTGGTGTCTGGAGTAGGAGTGAAGTGAACGTGCTTCAGAATTGGGATCGGGGCGTGGCCGTGCCGCTGTGTTCACATCGGACAGGTCGCACACCATGAGTGTGTGTGTGTGTGTGTGTGTGTGTGTGTGTGATTGAGAGAGAGTGAGTGATGAGGGAAATTTGTGCGCACTTAATTGACTCCTTGCAACATGTGCATCTCTGTGTGTGTGTGTGTGTGTGTGTGTGTGTGGTGGGGGGGGGGGCTTGGCGTGTGGCAGTGTGTGTATGTATGTATGTATGAGCCTTGGTGTGTTTGTGTGTATGTGTGTGTGTGCGCGTGTGTGTGTGCGCGTGTGTATGTGTGTTCCTTTGGTTCTCATGTTGCCATCCTTCTCATAGGCCAGTCAGACGCTGAAGGCAGCAGTTCAGGTACTGCTACGGGCCCAGGTGAGTCCTCTGTCTACTCTCAGGACTATTCGAGCGTCTTTAGAACAATCAGAGTCTCGCTACACGAGTTTAAACTGATGATGCAACGAGTTGTGGCGTGAGCCGATTAGAATATCACCCAAGCCGTCATCATCACGATCACTATGCAGACCGTAAGATTTTGCGGTAGGCCGTGTGTCGGGAAATGGCGCGTCCAGAGAATGTCGTAAGGAGAGTTATGGAACACAGCGTCTCTGACCGAACGGAAGCGGTCTTTGGTGTCATCAGTGTGTGAGCAGATGATGACCTTTTAATAATTCTCTCTCTGTGTGTGTGTGTCTCCTCACAAAGACAAAATAGCGCTGGAAGGCTTGGTGGTGCAGCGAGCCGAGTGCAGAGCAGCCGCCAACGAGCACTACATGAGGTTAAAAAGGTGAAAAGGTCTTACACATACCGTCCCTTCTGAAAGTATTGGAACAGCGAGGCCAATTTCTATTTCTTTATCGCTTTGATGCAGTTATTGCAAACAAGGGATACGCACCCAAAGATGAAGTGTTATTTACCTGTCTGTCCCATTACTTTTACTCACCCAAAAAATCGGTGGGCTCTGCCCCCAGTGTTCTAATTTGTTTAACACGTCTAGATGTATATATGAGGAAACGAAAGCTGAAATTCTGATCTCGAACCCAAACGTGCGGCGAAAACAATAGAATCGGCCTTGCCGTTCCGATACTTTCGGAGGGGACTGTACACGTAGGAAGCCCTAAAATTGCTTGCTCATGTGATCTCTCATTTCGTTCCAGGCTGCAGATCGAGGAGTCGTCGAAGCCCCACCGGTTCTCTCAGCAGTTGGATAAAGCCGTCACCACCAACTACAAACCTGTGGCCAACCACGCTTATAATGTGAGTCGAGAGAGAGAGTGTGCGTTGATCAACAGCAGGCAGGACCGATATCTTTCTGACGTCATATAAATTTGTGCGTTTAATCACACTTTTCTGTACTTCAGGCAGGATCGTTGGCTAGCTAGTGGATTTATTTTTAATCATCAAACACTTAAAACTCGTCAAGACTCGAACAAACCATATACAGAACGTCAAATGAAGTTACAAACCGCTAACGTAAGTGATCATCCGAGAGCTACGACGACGAGAACAGGCTACGTACTTTTGTAGCGATAAGTTGGCTGAGGGTTCGGCCGCCATTTTTTTTCCTCAAGCTGAGATGATTCAGAAAACATGACGTCGTTTCCAGTCAAGGAAACAAATCGTGAGCATCGAAGCTCCCTGGTTTTTGCGTCGAATTATGGGTTTTTTTTTTCTTTTTTCAGGCCGCTAACGCTCCAGAAGGATTTTGCGATTGAGACGGCCCTTGAAATTCCCGTCTCCCCGATCAGACTACTGAACTAGGGAGCCGAGTGAGACGCACCTAATATGAAGTCGTTTGGGTTTTTTTTTTCCCCACAGCTGGATTATGAGAAAAAGAAGAAGGAAGAAGGTAAAAGAGCACGAGCGGACAGGCAGCAGGTGTTGGACATGCTCTTCTCTGCGTTTGAGAAGCACCAGTATTACAACATTAAAGACCTGGTAGACATCACCAAACAGCCTGTGGTAAGACACAGGAAGGGTGGGGAGAGGGTTTATTTATTATCCCATAATGCACAGTAATTACTTAAATCAGTGTAGCTACATTAAGAATAAAGCTTCAAAGTATAATCTCTTGGAGGAGCGATTTATACCACAGGGCTGTTGAATTCTTGATTCTGATTGGTCAGAAGGTGTTGATGAATTTGTCTGTTCAAATTCCCAGGTTATAAAAAGCGCACGGTGTAGCTCGTGGCCAGAAAAGTGACTATTGTTGACCAAGCGTGTGTGTGTGCGCGTGTGTCTCTACACTCAGATCTACCTGAAGGAGATCCTGCGCGACATCGGTATCTACAACGTGAAGGGAACGCATAAGAACACCTGGGAGCTGAAGCCCGAGTACAGACATTACCAGAACGAAGAGAAGAGCGACTGAGCAGCTTCGTCCCTCCGGCGCCGATCGATAAACCGCTTTCCGTAGTGTCTCGTCTCACTGTAACAGAAGCAGCCGGTAGACAGGTTGCTATGGAAACCAGTTCAGTCTCTTTAATAACATATAGTGAAATTAATCTTTTTTTTTTTTTGGAGTCGTGTTTTTACTTCTTTTTATGAAATAAAAAAATGTCCAGGGCATTGTTACGATCAGATCAGATGAAGAGCGGCCTGTAGACAAACCCTTTCAGTCGTTATGGTTTTAGCATCAGTTTTAATGTTATTTGCACTGGTGAAATAAACGTGTAGTACAAATTGAACTAAACGTCTGCACCGGTTCAGCTTCCTGTTTTTCACCTTTCAATGTTACTTACACTGGGGACAAAATTCTAATCGTCCACCCCACCATTATCAAAGTTATTGTTTAATACATATTCTATTATCGAGTTCTTCTATGAGTTATTAAAAACCAACAATCAAAAGCAGCAATTATCGGGTGTTCAAGCGCTTTAGGGCCCTTAAAGATGTCAAAAGATATTAGTTAATAATTGAAAGAAATATGGGCCTTCGTTAAGCTCGTCTAATAGCTGCTGAATGTTGATTGACCGATGGTGGCCATGTTTTTCAAGATTCACAATTGTTCTCTAGCTGTGTTTCCATTGCAGGAACTTCCCCCAGGAACTAGCGACTCCTTGAGGTACTCGGTGGTCAGGGTCTGAATTAAGTTCCGGGTAAATTATTTCCCCTCGGAAAGTCCCTACTCAGGAGGGGGTACTTTTCCAAAGTTCAGGAACTTTAGGGGGTGGGACTTGGGCACTGAACATACTGATTGGTTAAGTGCATTTTTTTTTTTTTTTTTTAAAGTCTGTTGCAGTGCATACGGTAATAGTTGTTTATCGTGATTTGAAGCAACACAGCGGAGTTTCTTAAAAAGTACGACCGATGGGCCGACAAGGTTCAGGTGTTAAGTATTTATGCTAAGGATGAAATACAGCGGGAACTGGAAATGGCGAACCACGATGAAAAAGGATACTTTAGTAGTCTGGGGACTAATTGTTCGGGGTAATTTCGGTGGAAACGCAGCTATATATGCTGACTGGACCTTGGACAAGGACAATTCTTGCTAGATTCATTTATTGTTTATTGGACCAATGGTTCTGCACTTAGTGCCAATTTCATGCTTTGTTCTGTTATAGCACCACCAACTGGTCAATTTTTTTTAATGGCTGCCTGCAGATTAAGCCCATACATAAGTATCCCAAGTTTGGTGAAAATAAAAAAATCCCAATTCAAATTATAACCATTTAAGTAAAAGTGGCCACACCCACTTCAAACATTTCCATGTGCCCTTGCAAAGGTAAATCAAAACTTACACTTTTTTTTCTATAATTATCTATCCAAAGAATTGTCCTGCAATAGTTTTCTTTCAGTTGAGTGAAAAACCTAGGACTAGTTCACAAAATTTTTTTTTAAACCACCTCAGATATTTAATGAACAATTTGACAGCAGTGCTTCTAGAAGCAAAACCGTTCAGAAGGAGGAGATCTAACATTATACAAAGAACACGTGTATGTCTGAAACATCAGATAACATGCCATCATTTACACACCATTTATACAGCCATTTTCATGGTCAGAACCTGCTACAACTTCGTAGCCTCCGATCGATACCTGAATCTGGAGTAGACGTGTGTTAATTCACGAATGACAAGGACCATTTTAAGCATCAGCGTCATGGGTAAAATCACCACGCTAACTGTTAATTTATTTACACACCAGTTGTCTGTCCTTTTTCAATAATTTATAACCAGTTATAACCTATTCACGATTGCTCCCTCGATTCGATTCATTTCCGTCGTTAGCGTTATCAGATCTTTACACCACTAACATATACGCACAAGACCTGTGGAACAAATCAAGTACATCAATGTATATTAATCGATTAATATATGCAATGTTGATGTTTTACACACAAAAAAACCACCTATACAACATTATAATTCTGAGACACTTGGAGAATCAATTCAGTGCTTACAAAATTATTTAAAGCGTAATTTATAAAGAACCTTCAACATGGACTCCATGGAGTTTAAGAAGTAATCAGAGGAGAGTTTGAAGGACCTCACCCTAAATTCACACCCGGGCCTTAGAATACCATACACGTACTGCTTTTTTCCCTCAGCACAGGGAGACGTGTCTGTAACTGCGCACTCACTCTCTCACACCTAAACGATAGATTAGTTACTGCAGCGTTACTTCACAGCAATACCTGAAGATTTCGTATTCAAAATTTTAAATAAATAACTCTCAACTCTGCACACAAGACACCTTTAGCCAGCAGCTTGACTTTATTTCACAAATAGTGCCAAGAAATCCTATACAATCCTGTGATTTTGAGGAGGGGGAGGGAGGGAGGGGAGGGGGGGATAATACCTGCACGACTGCCGTCTGAGCGCTGACATGCACACAGCAAAACCAATTCCCAGGCAGTCAAAGTTGGTGATGAAAATTAAAAAAAATAAACCCTAAAGTGAGCTGCATCGTGTCTTCTTCCCCCGACAATGCAAAGCTCTCTGCAATGTGATCCAGCTCACTAAAATACTGTTCACCCCGTCGAGCTGGTGTGCGGAGGGGCTTTGAGTTCTTCTGCATGGACGCTGATATAGGAATCGAAGCGGTGGCCGTAGAGGAGGAGGAGGGAGGAGGTTTAAAAAGAGCTTCCGGTCCTGATCCTGATGGGAGTCGAGTGGAATGAATGATCTGATCCAAAAGCTTTCACGGCCACGCGCTGACGAGGAGAAGCGGTCAGGGACACGAGCAAGGTAGTTTACTGAAGAGAGAGAGAGGTGATCAGACACGAACCCGACCCAACCTTTCACAAATGACTAAATTACACAACCACATTCACACCAACAGCTAACTCTTGTATGTTTTTTAATTTATCTATCTACTTTAAACATCATGACTATTAACTGCAGAAACTTCACTAGAGTTCACTCAAGAACCCGACGTTCACACGTGTGAGCGACTGTACATCACCTGAACGTCTCGTGCACACACATCAAGATGGGATTTTTTTTAAATTTTAAACCCGCACCATCTAAGTTTACATGCTTAGCTACTCCCTACGTACTTTCTTCTAAACGTTATTTATCTTCGTCATATCTACACGCTTAATGAGAAGCTGTATACGACAGGATAAAGGGGTAGCGTCTTCCACGTGTCGTTATTTTAGACAAATCTGAAGACAGAACTGTCCGTGTGCTTCTTGTAAAACTGCCGTTAACTGGACACGGGTGAAGAAAGTGAACGCTCGGAGGGAACTTGGGAGGACAGAACTGTTCCTCCAACACTGTACACTAACAAAGTTTATGAGCTTGTTTAATTTACGCGAGGGCGACACCCTTTCCCGTCCCCCATGACGAGGCAGGGTACTACAGCCGGACTAACGTGGGTGGACTGTTCTCCTCTCTTCAATCTGCTTCTGCCACTTCACAGACAGCTCGAAAGCGCGAAGAGGATTATTTTTGCATCGCTGTGCAAACCCAGAGGCCACTGATAAAGGCAGCAGGTCTATCAGTGGATGCCAGAAATGGGGCTCCGCCCATTTGTTCAACCACCCCAACTCTCATTATTATCCTGTGCTAGACCCCAAACGAACGTTTAACGGAACACCAAATAAATAAATAAAAACAAAAAACTTCCACTAAACAAGCGCCTTGTAAAGATCGTACGTTTTAAGGCGAGACACTACAGGCAGAAATTATGGAAATTTTTTCCTCTCAGATTTACTACTTGCTCACTATTAAACTGTAGTAATAAAACGTTCTCTAAAAAAAAAGAAGAAAAAAAAACGTTTAACCATTCGCACAAAACTTTAATGGAACCGTAACGGCATAAATGAAGGCTTTAAGCTCCGCCTACTACATATAACGCTATATTTCCCTGAAAACCCTCGTTTCCTAATACAAGTATTAAGTCTTGAGCCACGATGGCTCGAGTGTCTTTAAGAAAGCACGCTTACTAATGTGTAAAGACGTAAAAACTAGTCCCTCAAAATCAGATTATTTCGTTGTTCAGAACCAAAAATCTCCATTCCTAGCGGCAGTGTATTATTTTATTGATCAAACGATAAGCATCGTTTAAATCAATCACTTACACATTTCTCGATCTCAAGACCGTCTTTGAAGAAGAGCATATACGGCGTCACTCCGTCCTCGCGGAAGTCGAGCAGGCCGATCGAGCCGTCCGGGTTCATGGATTCACCTGTGAAAAACTGCACCGAGGGAGATTTCGGTCAGAGGGAGGACTGCGAAAGCAGAGCCGTGACTTTTAGTGTTCAATCGCACTCAGGATATGATTTCGTTTCACTGGTCGTGACCTCCAAAGGTGTCCTAAGATCGTCATCATCGTACGCTTTCGCACTCGTTATCGGTCGAGGCCCCCGGAGAGTTACCTGGAAGTTCTTGATGTTGCCTAGGATTTTCTTGACCTCAGCTGGAGCGTTAGCCATGAAAGGCTCTACCCGTTCAGGACACGTTTCCTGCAGCTTAGCCTTCACCCTGTCGCAGAAAAACAAGCACGTATTCAACGTACGTTCCACATGAAATAAAGGGATTAAATTTGGTCCCCTCGAGGAAGCCATGTTGTCCCCAATTCAATCTCCTGAGTCACAGACAGGACAGGAAGAAAGCGCAGGGACTGTTCATTTAGCATCTATAAATTAATACCCACTCGCTCACAAGAGAAGCAACCGGGCAGTCAACAGATGCAAAGAAAAGAAGACCTAAAACGGAACAAGGACTGGTTAGTCTGGAAAAAGATATAAACACCAAGGTCAAAGAGCAGCGTTTTGCTTTTCAGGATTAACCTGAATTACAGGCGATGTCACCAGCCCCCCACAACGCTCCAAATTCACCCCCAAATCGTCTCATTCGTTTGTGCCGTTGTTCTCGTGCCCAGAGCTGCTGAAGTGACATAAAACTATGACGTGATGGCGATCGCACACAAAACCATTTTGTTGAGAGAGAAAGTACACCTATAGTTCAATGTATAGTATTTTAAAAACTGAGGCAGCACAAACGTGACAACTTGGGGTGTTTCCAAATGCTGAACATGAATTTAAAGGCGTGTACTCCGAACACACGAGACGGCCGTTTTTACCGCTATTCAGATCAGGTGGTGTAAATAAAATCCTATAAAATGCTATGAGACCTCTTCCGTGTCTCAGTGAGCTGATATATATAAAGACCTAGTTCCTGAACTCCAGCCAGGAAGTAACCGAATGCCCTGTTGGAGTCGCTGAGATCCCTTTAAGCTCGACAACAGGATGTGGTTCGTCTTGTTCATCTGCTAGCAAGCTTTTTAACTTTACAACTAAAATTTCATACGAGTTCGAAGTAAAACAGAAGACGGTGTTATAACATTACACGGCGGACACTCACGCCTTCATGTAGTCCTTGATGTAGGCTGTGTAGGACTTCTTGTCGTAGCTGGTTTCCTGGAGCTTGTGGTTGAGGACGATGTCGACCCCGGAGACCATGGTCGTGTCGCAGCCTTCATCCTGGACATCTGCGGACGCGTTGCCACCGATCAGCGCGTCGTCTATCTCCCCCTCTGCTCTGCTGATCATCTACACACATGAGACATCAGTGAATATGCTGTTCTGCTGTAAAGCTGAGGAATAAACGGTACTCCACGCCGAGTTGGTCGTAACAGGAAACCGAACGCCCTTAGGATAAACTAAAAGAACACGACAATGAGATATTCGGACGTCATCCCGATTCCAACCGCTTCCCTTCCTGAGATTCACGCAGACAGATGGCGTCTACAGGCCCACTGCCGAGTGCATACGTTCACGTGGAGACTCAAAACTCAAATCAAGCAACATGTACAACAACCTAATACATTAAGTATGGAGTAATCGACTCGGGTCCGATGAATCAGTTGAAAATTACGCACACCAAGTTGGCAATGCGGCCGATGTACCTCAGATGTGCGTTATTTTCTAATGATCCAACGGCCCCGAGTCCATTAGTCCGCTTATACCACACCTCAAGACGTTGTTCAGATGTTTTTATTATTTCAAGACACTAGGCAGGTTTTTGTCCTTAAAACGCTCGTGTGGGGAAAAAGTTTATTACACGTCCGATCTCATGCCTTAACTGCTAATCTAAAGCCATTTTAGAGCTAGTAACGGAGGCATGAGACATTGATACGCAATTATTAGAGAGACGCACCTTATTACGGTGCCGGAATTCACACTGAACGAGAACGACGGACGGTTTCCCTTAAAACTCCGCTTTTCCGTCAACGTTTGAAGACGAAACGGGTCTACAGACGTTCCCAAACCGGAGTCGTTAAATCACTTCTAAACGGCCTGCTGTTTACTTCACTCATCCTTCGTCTGAAAAGAAACTGCCACTAGAGCGACTTCTTTCCCAGGAAACATTAACCAACCGTCTCCCCCGAACTCTCTCGGAATTTCGAGTCTAACCCGGCGTGATCGATTCCTCACGATATTCCCAAGCGGTAGATTTTTCTTAAATTCCCGAAACGTGTACACACACAAAACAAAAGCCAACCCCTGTACTAGAAGTTTTAGATTCTGTATTAAAAAAAAGAATAAAAAAAAAAAGAAGAAAGAAATGCAAAACATCAGTGAGGTAAAACCAGACTCTTGAGGCACGAGTTTCAGGGCAGGGTGGATTCTCGGATAGTCAGTCAGTCCCTCATATGACTCACCGAGCGATGAGTCCAACAATTGAATCACTCGTTTGAATCTGAAGATTTCTAAATTGGAGACATGGGAGTGAATGTACACATGGACGGTTCGGTTACCTTTCCCTCGACTTCGAGCATCATGCCGTTGTCCTTGATCTTGTAGATGTCCGAGAACATCTCGTCTCCTGAAACACGAAGGAAAAGCAGACTTAGTACAACCACGGATCACAATCTTACACGTCAGCTGATCACAAAAACTGTTACACAATGCTAAAGATTAAGCTCGATGAAGCTAAATCCTCTCTTTTGTCCTGTTTGCCAGATTCAGAGCCATTTTCTCAGCTGATTCATCCCTCAACTGATCCCAGATGAAGTGAGATGGATCCAAGGCCTGGAAAATGTCACCAAGCCAGTGATGTTTGCCTGACTGACTAAAACTAGTGATGATTAATGACTCAAATAAAGAGCAGATATAACTCAAAAAAAACTGAGAGTCCAAACAAACATGAGAGAAATCTGGTCACAGTTAAAGTTAACTTTACAGAGGAGAGTTAGCTCAGTGCTACGTGGCCGTTTAAAGCGCCGGTGGGAAGAAGAGGGTGGGGGGGAACTCGGCTAGTCAACATGCCGGCATTTTAGCATAACAGCTAACAGGCTAATAAAGTGCTTCTTGTTTAATTCGTGATATTACAGTTCTTTTAAACTCTTTAAAACTCTTCCCTAAACAAGTATAAACTCTATAGAGTGTAAAAAAGGACAATAAAGCCGTCATTTTTGAATACAACGCTAGCTATGTGTAAGCGCTCGAGCTCCTGGGCGGAAAAGCTAACTATGCTAACTAGGCCTCAGGCGCCACCGAGACGTGAAGGGTGGGTTTTTTTTTGTGTTTTTTTTCTTCAACCCAAACGCGCTAAAAAACAGAAAATATCGGCAGGGTCACACCGGGGAAGACACTCAGAATGCGTTAGTGAGCGTTCTCACCGGTGATGATGTCCTTGTAGATGATCATTTTGTCGGATTGTGGAGCGGTGTTGCAGGAGGCGCTGGCTCTGACTGCAGCCCGGCGGAGACACTCAGCTGAAAAGGCCGAGTAGCGGAAACTCTCCGCCGGATACTGCAGAGGGAGCGGTGACATCACCAGTAACCCACCCTGTTCCCTCTAGTCACGAAGAACACCGGGGCCGCCTAGCGGACAGACAGAGCATTACATCCCTCTCACGTCACGTGACAAAAACTTACATTTTTGTGAGTTTGAATGCTTTTGCAAGGAAGAATGGCAAAATATTGCTATGTGAAGATACGCCAAACCGATTGACCCTTACCCAAAAAGATTGAATGCTGTGATAAAATCTAAAGATGCTTCAAAGAGGTATTAGTTTAGGGGTGTCCACACTTATACAACCAGGTTATTCTACAATTTTTATTTTTTTCATTATTCCCCCCTAAAACGATTTACACTGTTTTTCACTTTAATTAATCGGTGGCAATTTTACAATAAAGGTAGAAAAGGTTCTGACATGGTTTATCTTGGTTTCTTTCTTTTACATCACAAAAAGCTGCTATTTTAACAGGGGTGTGTAGACTGTTTATATCCACTGAATTCCCATACAGAACTTAAAGCAGTTAAATAATTCTAATAAATCATTACATTTTTTTGTGAAAATCACAGATTTGTTGTATTTACTGAAACACTTAATCTTTTTTGTTCAGTGTGATGTCTCAGTATACCTGAATTCACCCTGTTAGAACTAGTGCATTGATATAAGCCTTCAATGTATCAGTTAACTAGTTAAATAGTTAACTAGTTAATTAGTTAGTTGTTAGTTAGTTAGTTGTTAGTTAGTTAGTTGGGTAGTAAGTTCGATAGTTGGTGAGTAAGTTAGATTGTTGGTTAGTAAGTTAGTTACTTACTTAGTTCGTTACTTAGTTAGTTAGTTGGTTAGTTAGATAGTCAGACAGTTAGTTGGTTGAATAGTTAGGTAGGTAGTTAGTCAGTTAGCTGGCTAGTTAGTTATCTATTTATTTAGTTGGTTGGTTAGTTGACTAGTTAGTTGGTTAGTTAGTTAGCTAGTTAGTCAGTTGGCTAGTTAGGTAGTTGGCTACTTATGTAAATAGTTAGTTCAGTTAATTCAGTTAGCTGGCTACTTGGTTATTTAGTTGGTTGGATAGTTTGATAGTTAGTTAGCCAGTTAGTTAGTTGGCTTGCTAGTTAGTTAGTTGATTGTCTAGTTGGTTAGCTAGTTAGTTAGTTATGTGTATGTATCGATATGTATAATAAGGAATAAAGAACGTTTCTGTCTGATATGGAAACACCATACCTTCTCTCAGAGGAACAACCAGAAAGTTATCTTTGTTGTTTTTATGATATAACACGTCATTTGTTTTGCTTTAAATCAAGTCTGAATAAAATGACGAAGCCTCTAATCACTTTAGCATGCAAAACATAATACACTGCTGTAATACATGATCTCAATAGTTAATTACATGCTTCTTTGAAATAAAAAAATAAACAAAACTTTTTCCTGTTAGAGCGCGCGTACACAGAGACACACACAGTGTGCGCGCGTACACAGAGACGTGTGCGCGCATTGGGAAGGCGTGGAGTGGAGGGGGAGAGGGTAGGGGTAGGAAGGAAGGTCCCAGGAGGTGGGAAGTTGGGCACAGCTCCGGCTCAGAGGCAGTGTGTAGTGAGTGTTTAATAGTCCTGTCATGACTGACTGCTCTGCACTTTTGTTCCAGCCATGCTGCGGTGTGTGTATGTGTGTGTGTGTGGTGTGTATCTCTATTAACGACCTCTGCTTCCTGCGAGATGAATCCTGCACTTAAAGGTGAGAAATTTATTTAGGTTAAAATGAATAAATAAATAAATCTAAGATTTTTTTTTTTTTTTTTTTTTTGCTTTTTGTTTTGCTATAAAATCTGTAGATGGAAAACATCTCATTTTTTTTTCTATTAAAATTTTCCTCCATTTTTTAAAATTTATTTACAAAGAGGATACACATATTGTCCATAATAAATAATTGTGTATTAGTTACGGTTGAATTCATACCATGAGAAAAAGTCTAACACTCAGTTGTGCTGTAAACATGCCTCTTATATACTAATATATTTATTTATAATATGTTGAAATATTTCACATCATATTGTATACCTGTTTTTATTAATCAGCTGACCAGCATAGTTTTTTTTTCTGGATTAAAAAGAAAATAGAAAAGAAAATGTAACCTGGCATGCAGATTGACGTCAGCAGTGATTCAAACTATGCAGCAAATCCAATGAAATGACTTAACATTTCATTTAAAACTTATTAAAAGAATATACTGTAGAAATCACTGGTTTATCACACCACAAAAAAACAAAAACAAAAAAAAACAAAAGGAAGGCTTCTTCAAAGGTTTTTAAGTTAAGGATTGTACTTGGAATACTTTCTGATGGACAGGAGACAACCAAAGAGCCAATAAGGGCTCTTTGTTCCATTTGGATCAGAGGACGCTTACTCCACCACCAAAGAACCAGGACACCGAAACAGCATTAAAAAAAAACAACCCAAAAACAAACAAAAAAAAAAAACCCAATGTTATGAGCATGTATAAACCTCATAAGGACACAGCATGCACAAGATAAAGGCATGAGTCTGTGTATGGAGTTTTAAGTATGAGCCTAATCTGGTGCAGAGCCCTTTGAGCCCTGAAAACGCACGGACAAGCAAGTAGAGTCAAAAAGAGTCATATTCTTCTGATATGCAGAATCTATACGCACTGATGTAATCAGAGAAGCCGAATCTCATCATCAGGGTTCTTAGCTGAGTGTGTCTAGGATAGATTGCATGCATTGTTTTAGTAAAATGGTTAAAACACAGACGTTTAAACGAGGTAAGCACATCTTTGTTGGTCAGGTGGCTCTATCAGATACAGTGGGAAAGCAGTAACTAAGCTAATAACGCAGTAGGTACTAACACAATAAGCAAACTGGGTTTATTTGTTATTTATTTGTCGTATGTTGTTTTAACTAATGCCATACCTTTATTATATGAGTTTGCATTTGATAGGTTTCCATCAGTTTCCATGTCTTATTAGTAGATTAAATTAATTTCACACCTATTAATTTCCTTACTATGCAAAAATGCTTTAAAAACATATACGAGAGTGAGAGGTTAGAAAGATTGGGTTTGTATAATAATAATAATATTAATAATAATATAATATATTACTTTTATTAAGGTAAGGTTGGTATGCTAACTATAACTTTTCCTGAATTCTGCTTGTTTATTAAGGAAAACAGTCATCAAAAAGTCTGCTATACTTTTACTTTATACTTACTAAACTCTGACCGATGGGCTGCTGGTGCTTTAAAAGCACAACAAAAAACAATTCCTGTCACAATTTGTTTGCTCCTTATTTGGCTGTGGCAAAGAGAAATGAAGCCAGCTATTTAATTTCCAAATCGGCTGAACCCATAAACCACACAGTTAAATTTCTCAAAGGCTGCATCCCAGTTTCCAAACCACATGGGCTACTACTGTACTAAACAGCTGGTCAGAATAGCGTTCTCACTGGTCGTTGTGGTTACATTCAAATGAGATATTATTTTGACACAGACCGTTATTCAGTGTGAGAGTATACTGTCCTTTAGTTGAGGTGTGTAAAGGGAGTGGGGCTGTTGTAACCACAACCAAGCCACTGTGAGTGAATTTCCTGGCAGCGTGGGTGCTTGAGGTTAAACACCAGACTCTTTTAATAGAACAGCAGGGGCGGGGTTCAGCATAAAATATAGCAAAATGTATTTTAAGGCATAATGTGTACATTGAGGTTAAGTGTTGCAGGTACTGTAAGGTTGGTTGTTACAGCTGCAGGAGTGAGGCATCCCAAGCTAAGTCCGTGTATTCTCTATTTAGCAGGCCTACTTTTGTTTGTTTGTTTTTTTACTGGAAAAACGTAATCTGTATTCTCTTAGTGCTGATGTCCTGCTGCTGTGCCAGTCTAGACATGAAAGCAGGGAATCAAGATGATTTATGGTTTCCAGATGATGCTAACAGTAGCGGAAAGGTAACAACCTCGGCAGGGTGCAGGTTGTTTCCCGAAACTACACTTCAAAAACACAGAATTAGCAGGCACTTATATAGAAAAAAATGTTCTTGAACTCACCTGGAGGATATCATGCTTACAGTACAGAGTTCTGTATCTCTTCAGCAGAAAGAAATCAGCTCAATTTTGCATTATTGTCTTAAAAAAAGTGGAATCCTTTATTGTCTATAACAGGTTTTTACATGTATGCGTTCATTTTAATTTCTCAGTGAAGCAAATATGTGAAATCATTTTCATTGGCTGACCAGAGCTTAGCTTCCTTCGGGTCCGGATATTAATATACTCTTAAATATAAGAGAAAATACGAAAGTGACGTACATATTTTTGAGTTGAACTCACCAAATTTGAGTATGAATTCAAAGGCATTCACCCATCAATGATTTCTTTAAAAAAAAAAAAAAAATGTATTAAGAATCTCTCAGTTTAGCCATTGTTGTTTTATATAATCTATAAAATAGAATACAAACAATAACTTCTTATTTGTTACTAGATCATTTCAGCATTTTACAGTTCCAATGCCATGCTGTAATAACTCACCTGACCGTTTAAATATGACAGCTACAAAACAAAGCAGAAATGGGATATTTAGTACTTTAAAGTACTGAATTAATTTTGGGCTACTAACCATAATGTTATACATGCTAATAGGCATTTAAAAGAATTAGTGAGATATCTTGAGTAAACAGAGATTTTACAATAAGAGCTGATCTTTGTATCCCTAAATGTTCAAAAGCCACTATCATGACTAACTGTTTGGTAATACTCAATTATTAATTCTACACTTGCTAATTATTTTGTAACTACTGGAAGGGTTAACATTATTTATGAGTAACAATTTTTTAAAAAACATTTAAGTTCTAATTTGTTACTTCCACAGTTACTGAATAATTGGTTTAATTATTTAGCTATTATTTACGCAGGAAACTGGCATGTTGTTTGTTGGTTGTTAAAGTTCCACTAGAATTAGTTTAGTGGAAACTGAAAACCACATTTCTTTGGGCTACACATTTTCATTATGGGTGAATAATGGCATACTCACCGCAGTAATGAGCAATTAAATGTAGACTGCTGATCCCTGTGGTGTAACACCACACCCTGATGATCACAAATAAGCCTTTGTCATTTCTAAAAGTCAAACATCTGGCCCTTTTATCCCATTAATCATTATAGAATTTGTTGTTTTGCTTTGTCCCTCATTATTTTGTTTTTGAATCGCAGATTATGTTGGTTATGTTTTCAACAGACTTTCCTTACTTGTATGTATAGATTGGTATATTCGTGTGGTACTTTGTCGTATTAAAAAATAATCAATTTGGCTGGACAAGGATATTTGAGTAAACTGGATATTTTGTTCTGCAGATTTTGATGTTTACTTCCCAAAGATTGATGGCTATCAATAAACGATGGCTGTTGAGTAAGATGATCATTGTGAGGAAGACAATTGACACTGCGTAATCAATTTAAAAAGGAAAAATAAACCTTGGTTTCAGTGTATGGTAAGTGTCTTTCAGGTAATCCATGAAGGTCTACAGTGTTTACTTTATTTCTGCATGTGACTGCTGATTATGCTTGTCTTGATTGAGTCAACATCAGCAGTAATCCATGGTAATTTTCTAGGTGGGAGTGCATGTGCCTACCTGTGTTGTCAGACACATTGCTGTCAGTACAGCTTTAAAACAAGAAGAGGTGTGTTAAAACCTGTGAAATGTTTTTTTTTAAATTTTTTTTTAATTTCCAGGCTAAGATGTCTAGGTGTGTCTCTGCATGCCTGTGGTTGGCTGTGGTACTGCTCCCTACACTGCAAGGTACGGCTTTACAGACATAATCACCTAACTGTACATTATCCCTAATTATGATAGACAAGCTGAGGTATTTATTCCTAATTATTTTGTATTATATAAAACATCTACCAGGCAACATTTCACGTATTTTGTTTCTTTAGATCCACCAGTTCAACTTCACAAAAATTTGGAAAAATCCTTATGTTGGATTTCAGACAAATGAATTTGCTATAAAACTTGCGAATGTTAACCTTGCATACTGTAATCTTAACCTTTCGTAACTTTTCCTACAAGTTTCCGTGAATTCTTACACATTTGCAATCCTGAAATTATGTTGATTCAACTGTAATGCCAAGGTAAAGAAAATGTATTTTATTAGTATAATATGTTATAGACTGTCATTTAAAGACATTAAATGTAAAATGTCTAGTTTGGACATTTAATTAGATTTGACCTTATTTATTATATGCTAAAATTGATACCACGGTTTATGTTTCTGGTATATTTTTATGTCCTGTACCTACTAGTGCTATTATACTTTTTATTATGGTCAACTCCAGAGTAATTTTAATACAAAAACTTCTATCCATTCTATTATAGGGTGCCTATAACTGAATGGATAGAAGTTTTTGTATTTTATGTAGAAGTCATCTCTAAAAAAATGATATTATTGCAAAGTATCTCCCAAAAAAAGCAACATATTGGCACCAATATAGAATGTTTTTTTGTGTTTAGGTAATTTACACATATTGATATGTGTATATATTTTGCTCATTTTAACAATTCTATAAAACAATTATTTAACATCATTAGTATAGCTGTAATACGTAAAGACATGGTAGAAATCACCAGTAGAAAAATGTATTATACGCTCTTCATTATACGTGCACAAACCTGATTGGCTGTTGTCCTTTGATTGCCATATCCTAGCTAGAGTGACTGCCCCAGCTCACCTGCAGGCGATGCTGGGCCATTCTGTTATTCTAAGCTGTAATGTGACCATAGAAGGTGGTGAAGTCCTCAAACAGGTTCGCTGGCTGGATTTGCACAACAAAAGTGTCCTCCATTACCAACCCGAGAAGCCTGGCAGTCTCACCAGGCGAGATGGTGTGGAGCTCATCAACCAGCAAATGCACACAAGCGCTATTTCCATTGAGTTGACCAAGCCGGGGGATGAAGGCTGCTACACATGTGTGTTTGATGTGTACCCATCTGGCCAGCAGAGGGGGAAGACTTGCCTCATTTTAAATGGTGAGGTGATGCTAATCTTGATTATTCAGCTGTATGATACCTGACATGATTGATAAATATGAGCGAAGGCCTCTAACATACTATGAATATCTCGAGTATCTGTAAAACAAAATATGCTACTCAGGCTAAGTCAACTTTAATGTTGTTTGATTGACTTCCACATTCTTAGAAAAATGGTTCTTCATGAGCTCTTTGGACAGTTAAAATTTCTTAGCCTTTTAAACAGATTCTACTTTGAAGCTTCTTGGATGAGAAAACACTCGATTAAAGGATTATATATAAAGACTTTAAGAAACAGTCTGAAGAACCCTTTAGAACTTTTTTTCGAAGAGCATATGACTGGTGAAGTAGAACAAACATACAATGCTGAGTGCATTTACTAGTGGTACTTGGCTACAAGTTTCAAGGATTCCTGAAAACACGCAGCAGGAGCTTTAATTATCCCTCTGAGGTGCCCTGTGATGGCCACAACAGGAAGTGGAAAGGACTGGTGCTTTTCTTTTCAGGTTGTGTAGCTGAACTTAACTTCCTGTCCTATCATCTCGTGCTTCCTGTTTAATCCATGACAAATTATCCAGAGAGGAAAACAGAAAATAGCAGGTTAGTTTAAAAAAGTGAAAAAGGCCAGTATATTTCCGTTAAGTGAAAATATGGCCAAAATAGATGAGTCATCAATGGTAGCAGTGGGAACAATGAAAACAAGCAGGCAGTTGGTTACAAGCCAGTAACCATCAAAGTGCAGTGGTTAAAAACCCTCATCAGGCCCTGGCCTTCATGTAAAACTGTCCAATGAATATACATTTCTCATGCAAAGTATGGTTTCCTGAGACTAAATGTTTTATCTACCACCCTAAAGTATTTTTTTTTTGTTTTGGCCCCTTGAGGGAACTCTCAAAAGTTCCAAGTATTTCAAAAGCTAGAGTCATTAAGCATCTTATGAACCTTTGAGAAAACAGGTGTAGAAACAGTTTGTCAGTCCAACTCAACATTAAATAGTTCCTCCTCTTCCTTTCAGCAAAAGCGGAGTCAGTGGGCAACAAGACAGCAGTGCACGGGAAGCATGTGACACTCTCGTGCACTTACCCACTCGCCAGCAGGGTCCGTCAGATCCTATGGAGTAAAACGGCGGAGCAGGGTGACACTGCCCCTGTGGCCTCGTACACCTTGAACGGCAAACTGAACGTGGAGCTGCCATTCCAGGAGCGGGTGAAGCTGAGCCAGACGTTGGGACACAGCCAGTTAACCATCGACCCCGTTCACATGGAGGATGAGGGATGTTACACCTGTGATTTCCACACGTACCCGGAGGGCTTGAGGAGTGTCACAGCATGTCTGGCTATCTATGGTACGTCTAAAGCGGTGGTCACCAACCTTCTTCCTTGAGCTCTATCTTTCTGCAGGTTTCATTTCCAACCAAAATCTATGGTTGGAGATAAAGTCCTCAGGAAGTTGGATCTCCAGGAACAGAGTTGGTGACCACTGGTCAGCATTGCATTGTCACAAAGAGAATGATGATGACGATGATGATAAATAGTGTAAGCAAGGAACAAAACACAACTGGGCATGCTGTTATAGGAAAAGGACTCAAAAGGTGGTGTGACATGGCACACTTTTTACTTTTTAATATTATAGTCACATTTAATGTTGCGGAACATTAGTTATCATGAGTTATCATTAGTTATAAACTCTCTCTCCTTGACCAGCCCTTGTTTTATCCTCTCTGTTTATTTCATAATACATGTCTTGGAAGAGTTTCCCATGGCAGAAAAATGTATAGCCCAGACTGAACAGAAAGCACTAATACTGGAGACTCTTTCCAAAACTGTCTCCTCAGAGAAAAAAAAACAAACACATTTTCTGTAAAATAACAGCATGTTGTTTATTTATTCATTACTTCAGCAGTGGTATAATCAAACGTAAAATACACGTGATTATGTGAAAGGTCAGTGGACTTCATTTCTCAATCTTTAGCATTAGTATTCAGTAACCCACTGCTGTTTAGACAACTTTAGAGAGGTTATTTTAGTTGGGTTTTTTTTTTTTTTTTTTTTTGGTCAGGTCAAAGAAAGTTCATGGCATTTCCTTTGTTGTCTTAAATGAAAGGATGCTTGTTTTTCAAGCCATGCTTTACAATTCTGTGTGACTGTATGTGTTTGGGTGTGTTTATATACATCTATGTGTATTGGAAAAAGAGACAGTGAGTCTGTGACTTACTCTCTCTGCTGCAGCACTCAGGAAAAGGAAATCATTATATAACCAAGCCATAATTTCTAGGCAGTACAAAAAGATAAAGCAGTGGGTGAGCTACTGGTCACAAATCTCCTCACACGCCGTATTTAGCTTGGCAAGGTCTCTCTTACTAAATTTGTTGGCTCTGGGATTCTGTTCTTTCCCCAAAATCTATTTCATTGCTGTTTTATATGTGCTTTGGATTTATACATTTTAATCCAAACATGTATTACACCTTGGGGAAAATGAAATATTCTCCTCCTAAATAAGGAGGAGTGATGGGAGTATAGGATGTTTTACATTCCCTATAACGTTCCCTGTAATCACTGTAGAGCACCTCCATTTTGGGATACAGGAAGTGAGTAATTGAACGTAAGTGTATACAGCAAAAAGACGATTTCAGGAGGTAGTGTACGACATCAGGGTTATAAAATATATGCCGTGGCTTTGTTGAAACATCGACTGTTTGACGACGGATGGATATGGGAGTAACTGGAGCAAACAGCAGAAGGCCCTGAAAGACCTGGCTTAAGAGGCTGAGAAGAGCAGCTTTTTGTTCTGGGTGAGGAGAAAGGAGCAGTGTTGGGGTAGTAACACCTAAGCCAAGGTGTAGTTGCAGGGGGTAGCAGGGAGACATCCCTGCCACTGGTCCACCACCAGGAGACGTTCCAGAGTTAAAGGAGCGAAACAGTCTTGAGAGGAGGTACATGGCTGATGACCCTGTAGCTGGCCTACGCCATATGCAACCAGTGGCACTGAGCATGCATTAACGGTGCCACTGGGGATTGTCACAGCCTTAGTCACTGGGAAGGTCTGTATGGCTCAGATTGTTTTAGGCAATTGTGCCTGAGTGGTATTAGGTTTAACAGGAGGAACCCATATGGAACCAGTTGCACTGAGCATGCATTAACGGTGCCAGTGGGGCTTGCTACAGCCTTAGTCACTGGGAAGACCTGTATGGTTTTGGTTGCATTTGGCATGTTAGCAAGGCTCAAGGACGAGCGGGGTAATCCTCTGGATGCCAGAGGAGGTGCGACAGGTAGTAATGCCATAGCAGGTCAATCTGTACAGTAAAAAAAAACAAAACAAGGAGAAAGGGTAAAGAGTGACCAAGCAATCTGGTGAAGTTTGACTGGTTAAATCAGAAAGAATCAGGATTAGCATTACTAGCAAGAGGGTCCGAAAGCAGTTCAGAGGATGCGAAAAGGGAAACTTTTCAATTGACGTCACATCTTAACATACACTGATTGATGTTTGTTTAAAAGTTAACCAAATCATGAAAAGCTGATTCCATCTCTGACATAAAAGAGCAAAAATGTTATAACTACACAAAATCGTTTTGTCTTATCATTAGTAGATCGCGAGTTCAAATCCCGGCAATACCACAGCCATCTTGAACGGGATCTAAGAGAGCAACGTTATATAACATACTCTCTAGGCAGTCATGAGCGTGTGTGAGCTCTTGTATGCAGAAGAGGGCCGAGAGCACTTTTTTTCAGAGTTTATTATGCTGAACTGTGATACGGTGTCACATGTCTCAGAGGAAACGTGTTAGCCTTCACCCTCCCCAGCTGGTAGTTGAAGTCTGATAGGAGAGAAGATGTGAGGGCAGTGGTAGCTTAGTGGTTAAGATGTTAGCCTTCTGTTCGGAAGGTCAGGAGTTCAAATCCCAGCTCTGCCAATCTGCTGTTGCTTGGCTCTTAGCCCTCAATTGTATAAAAAAAAGAGATGAATATAAGTTGCTCTGGATACAGGTGTCTCCCAAATGTTGTTTGTTAAGAAAGTAATGGAAACTAAATGTAAACATTTTTTTTCATTACAATTTCCTGCGAATCTTCATATACAGTATATGCCTCTAATGGTTTCGTCTAATTTTAGTGAAAACAGATTCCGTAAGGGCTTAGTCAATATCTGACAGGATGCCGGGGTCATGTTTCGGTCCCTGCTCTTGTACACTTGGGGTGATTCTATCCAGTTCTTGGTCAATAGCACAAAGTACACTTGCATGCAACGTTTGAGAAGAGGAAAGGATGAGTAATTCTGTCAGTCATGAAATTCTGCCGTGAGGTGTCATTAGTGCTCCCACGTCATTTGATTACAGAGCTGTGTTTTACCTGCTCAGACCACCAAATAAATACACAGTAGATTCTGCTGTTTGGCTCGAACACTGGCTATTATCTCTATCTGCTAGAGTGTGACTGTGAAGGCTGATTTAAAGGCGTTTGCTTTGGACTGACGCCCGATGCCATTACTGTGCCATTTTTCTCCGGGAAACAGAGCTCCTCTGATAATGTTGGCCGAACAGCGTGGCTTTTGTCACTGGAGGATAATCGTGTCTCCAGACAGAGGGATGGAACACATCCTCTCACACTGTCTCATGTCTTTTTGCAACCTATGTTTTTCATTTCCGAACACCATGCGTCACGGCTGTCCTTAGTAGGCTGTAAAAGAGGTGAATTATGTGTTAAGGGTTGTCTAATGTTGTCTTGGATAAGAAAAAAGAAAATACCAATCTGTCCATTGCAAGAAACATCTATTTATCTATCTATCTATCTATCTATCTATCTGTTATATAGAGATAGAAAGCTTATGTCACGAAAAAGACGATTTTTTTAGCTCACAGTGTCTAAAAACTAACCCTCATGGCCAATTGTGTTGTTTTCACAGTCCTGCCCAGACCCGAGGTGAGCTACGCCACCACGGACAAAGGAGTAATCCAGGCCAACTGCACAGCCGTGTCTCGTCCTCCTACAGAGCTCGTCTGGAATGTGGAGGGTCATAACCGCACTCTGGCGCCCTCCGAGACCTCGGTTTACCATCAGGGAGACGGCACTACACTGGTGGTCACCACCATAGAGTTTCTGTCACAACTGCTGGACGAGGAGCAAGTCACATGTACGGCGCTCCATCAGGGCCTGGAGACGAGCATTTCTGTAGCCCTGAACAAGGGTGAGTCCAAATTCAAACGTTTTAGGAACCTTAACACCGCAGCATTGTTGAATTCTTGAACCTGATGGGTTAGAACTTTGTTGATTAATTTTCTATAACAGCAGCTCTGAAAGTAGTTACGTTATCGTTTTTATAAGCAACTTTAAATTTCATTTTCAGTGAAGTTTTCTGTAAGGAGATGTTCTATTTTACGTGGGTGTTTATGGAAGGAGTCTCCAGTGTCAGAGTCAGAGGTAAAGCTGTAACTTTAGATTTGCAGACACAAGAAAGCCCTTCCCGTCCTGAGGAGTTTGTTGACGGATAAATGGATAAAAAGTCTGACGTCATTCTTGAATAAATACAAATGGTTCGTGTCGGCATAATATAATATAATATAATATAACATAATTATTCCATTACTGTGGTATAAGAGGAATCAAACACTTCAGGTTATGCTGTTATAGGAAAATAATCAGCTTTGGGTTGGTAACGGTAATTACATCACATCAAACCTTCAGTGATTGCTTTCCTGTAGCATCACATTGATAAATGTTTTATTTCTTATAGTGGGTGGATGTATAGGAATGATATGTTGATAATATATTGTATAATATTAAAGGCGAACGAAATTAAATTAGGTCGAATTCAAAAGCAATGCATAGTTTTATAATTTTGCAACTGGTTAAGTTTTCTTCTTTTGTGTATTGTGTGTCCACTGAGCTGTCAACAATTATGAAATAATGACCTGCCTTCTAACATTACACCATCGTACCCAGTTATCTGTTTAACCTCAACTGGCTAGCAAGTGAACAGTCCAGAAAATGAACCTCATGGTGGTTATACTGTTAAAGATGTAATTATTCCCCTTAAAACTGCTGATGTAAATAGTCTCAGCTCAGCGTTTAAGTTGCATGGAGCCTCCATTTGGACGAGAAGGAGAATAAGCAAGAAGCTGTGACACGTATGGCCTTATTTCATACACTGAATGCGTTTTATGTCTTTGTGTGGTTTTTTGACTCGCACTGTGCTTTTGTGTTGCAGCTGGATTTAAGAAAATTATCATCATCTCAGCGGGGCTCGCAGTGCTCGCACTGCTCATATGCCTGTGTTTGTGCATGAAGAGGCGATAACGACGTACTCCGAGATGGTCAGTGGACATTTTCACTCCAGAGTTGGCGTAAAAATTTCCAAATGATATTTCCGTAGTCCGACCCACACCGTTTCAGACCTCCAAGAAGCGCAATTGAGCAATAGTACAGTTTACAATCGTTTATACTTACATTTAATGCCACAAAACAAGTTCATTCCTGTCGTCCCTTATATTACAGCAAGCTGTAAACAGCAATCCCTTCGCCGCCAGGCTTTCTTTTTCTCTCTCTATTGGAGTTAATAAAAATAAATAAATAAATAAATAAATAAAAACGAAAGAAAGAATAAACGCAAAGTGGTTAAAGTCCTGGAGACTTTCCCGAGATGGAAGCCGTACTGACTCTTACAAAGCACTGACACTGGAGGCTCCTTCCATGAATGGTAAACAAACATCTCCTACAGAAAACTGCACCATGTAAATAAAGCCTCTCCGAATGAGCTGTTACTATAGAAACCATAACGTATTAAAACAAAGACATCTGTCGGAGCTGCTGTTATTTCAAAAAATAAAAAAATAAAAAAAAATCAATAAACACCTTCTGACCAATCAGAATTCAGTAGCGCTGTGATATAATAAGCTATAAATACTGCGCACTCTCATAGCGGTGAGGAATCTTCTTTATAACACAGTCAGATACACCTCCAGCTTTGGCCTGTCAGGGTTTTTTGTTTGTTTGTTTTTCTTTTTTTTTTTTTTTAAACGTGCCCGCTGTACCAAACCAACATGCAGCCAGTAACCAAGGTGTTAGCCATGATGCAGTTCAACACAGGCTTCCTTTGGGCTTGTTTTCAAGTAACAGCTCGTGAGACTTTTGACCTAGAACAAGGCAGAGTTTTATAGGTTCTTTCATATGAGCCAGCTACCTTTTAAAGACCAGTTCTGTAAATAAACCGACAAATTTTATGCCTCTGAGACTTTCACACCAGGATGTTGGTTCTAGGAGTGATGACACTTCCCCTTTTACACGTCCCCTTTCTTTCACCTCTCAGTGCCAAAATAGCGATCCAGGACTCATCCCTAATAACTTCATGAATACAGAACGTGTATAGTTTTTTTTTTTTTTTACTATAATTCTAGTTTTAGAAGTTCTCTGGCGAGAACCGATTTTGGACTTTTCACAGTTTTGCAAGAAGGGATGATAACATTATTGAGGAGACTTCCAAAAAAAAAAAAAAAAAAAAAATCGTAACCTTTCACCTCATGAAATCAATTCTTTATTTTTTCTTATCAATTCTTACACCGTGACCATCTCTGATTAACGGTCCACAGGTCAGTTCTCTAGTGAGACAGTTCTCTGTGTCCAGCGTAGGCTTGTTTGTTGAAAATAAAAAATACCTTTAGTTTGATCTGGATTACTACCAATAATTTACACTTCAAGAACAGCTGCAACTTCTACAGATGTTAATCTTCAAGCAGGCAGAGAGACCAATATACTATACAATCTATTCCCTTTATCCCCATTATTTATTTATTTATATCTTTATTCCCAACGTCCCATCGTGTTTTTTAGGCTAGACCTTAACATTTAGTCCTGGGGAAAACCTCCTAGACGTCACAGAGCTAAAAATGGTGATGCCTCAAATTATACTCTTGACAAAAGAGTCATTTTAGCCTGCTGTGGTGTCTGGGTGATATTTCATACTAGAAATCATGGTAGTAATTCCTGGTACTCAGAATGTAGATATCTACATTTAACCCAAACCAAATATTGAAACCATATATAATTATTGCGTTTCTAATCTCTGAGCGTTGTACAGTATGAACTAATACCTAGTTTTAGTATTAGTTAGATTCAGTAGTTAGGAATTTGAGTATATGAAACTAGCAGAAACAGTTTGGAACACTACGAAACACTGATGTGGTTTCCAGATGGCTATCTCGTGATGAGAAGAGACAGAATGCACGTACAAAAATTCAGTAAATCCATGAATAGTAATCCAAGCCCATAGTGGGGTTTAAAACACAGACAAGCAACATTCAACAGGGAAAATCTACAATAATATGAAAAAAAAAAAAACCCTGTTTGGAACTTTTTCATGCACAGAGGAATGACGAATTGACACAGAACAGGTGAACACAATAAGACAACAAAGCAATCACAGGACAGGAACTAAAACAAACTCAAGCACATGGTGTTCATCGCCATGGGAACCACGGTGGGAAAGGGGGAAACCATAACCCTAATCTACCAAAGCTCATATTGAATTAAGATCAAACATTTTGTCCATGTTTTCGGATTTCCAACCGCTAGTCTTATGCGAAAATATGACATGATTAAGGAGAAACACTCGGATACCCAAAGTGTAAAGAAGAGAACTTTCACAGAGCAATCTTTAGCAGCTACAATTACAATTTGAAGCACAAAATGCACCAGTGAAACATTCTGAAGCAGGAAATTGCCCAAAGCAATGATGATTTTTAATTCTGCGAACATCATAATCTAAAGATTTACAGAATATTGTCTCAACTACACCAGTTTGGTAACAAAACAGTCCTAAATGTTCAGATGGAGCGATTCTTTTTTTAGAACGCTCTTTTTTTAAAAAAAAAAAATCAACTTATCAACTATATTCAAGGATGAATTTTTTTTTTGTATTTATTTTAGTCGAAAACTTTTATGATTATTTTGTGTCAGGCTTAGATTTTTACGCGCAATTTTTAAAATTCTTTTTGAACGAGTAAAAACGCACTCAGAACTGTATTCGAGCAGAATAACATTTTTGTACACGGCGCAGAGGAAATGCACGACAGACAGGTTTTCTTTTCAACTTATGATTATGCAGGGCTTGATCTTTTTTTTTTGTAGCACCACAGGAAATGGGGTGTTACCACTTCCTGTCTCTTACAAGAAGTCTTCCTATCCTCATGACTGCCTTTTTTGACCTGCCTTTGGCTAAAGGGAAATTCCTGTTTGAAGAGTAATTTTTTAGATTTTATTGTTTAGGGTGTGAATATGATGATAGATAATATATAATAAAACACGAGCACTGTGACCTCGTTTAGCTTTATAGACTAATATGTAGTCAACTCACTAAATATGAACTAAATATTCGACTCGTGTCTGAATTGAATCGAAGCGCTACTGGTTTCCACGGCACCCAACTGCATTCTGTCAGAGTCTGATAGAGATATTTTCTTTGATCGAAACTGATTGTTGCTGTTACTTTTGGCTCTTAAAACAATCCGGTGAAAAAGAAAAGAAGAGGAAAACATGGCACAAGCGATTAACGACCTAAATAAACTTCCAGATCAGGGTGTGTTTTAAATTTATCTGGGGTGGCCACATTTTACCGTGTTCCAGTGTTTCAGTAAATCTCATCATGACGCCTGACCTCTTTTTGTTTTTTTTTTGTTTTGTTTTTCAAAGTAGAGACAGGAAAAAATGTGAGACTGAAATGGCATAATGGATTTTAAAATGAATCAGATTCCATTGGGAAACGTATCTCATTGACGTACGAGTGCTGATCTGGGACAGATTTTTTTGTCCTTCGTGTCCAGATTGATCCATTTACGTTACAGTTTTATCCGTTTGTTGGACTACAAAGTGACTTAGATGTGAGACAGGACAGGCTTCAAGCGTACAGCTGAGTTGTTGATGGTAAAGAGTCTTTCTCATTGGCTCAGCATTGGGTATTTGGTGGTTTTGGGATTCGAACTGTTCATCAGAACTACAAATGCCTCTTAAATACTGACTTGTGATCAGCAATATACCTATACAGTATACAGTATATATTTCTTAATTTTTTATTTTGCAAATGTTGCTAGTGTTATCATGGCATATTTGTACACGGCATTAAGGAAACACACAAACACCAACCTAGACGATACGATCTAAAACTCTTTCCTCTTGTGGCAGCTTGTTTAAAATATACCACAAGGTCAAGGTTTTTAAACCACAGACCCCTACTCTTTTTTTTTTTTTTTTTTTTTGAGAGAGAGAGAGCGCAAATAAACTAGGTCATTTGTTCTAGAAAATGGGTCATTCGGGGGAATGGTCATTTACCAGAAATTTCACACCAGGGTGATGGTAACCGAAGTGCCATCACTTCTTGTACATCATAGTTTTCACAGCTCTCAGTGACAAAATGAATACTAGTGATACAGAGTCCATCTCGACTGTCTGGTGGCCCGGAAAACCCTTCACAGGGTGGTATTTTGACTATATACATACGGTACTGTGTATACGTTACTGTTTGTTTGTGTTTTTTAAATAAAGATGTCCTTATTAAAATTTCTCTTCATTAGCATATCAGTCGAAATTTTACGTTTCCAAAGATGAATTTTCCATCATAAAAAAAATGTTACAAAGAAATGTTTGATTGTAGTAACATTTTAAATAACAGACCCCATTTTGTATAAAATCATAACGGAGTCCGTCTTGTACAGGAGCAAGAGCACTGTGGAACGTTCTTCTAAAACCCCTCAAGTGTACCTCATAGAAGTTTTAAAATCCAAAGAGTGCTCACACCAAATATCGACTTATTTATTTACGTTCCCGTTGTAGAAATATTTCATTTCATTGTATCTGATGTATTTGCTTCTACATGTGCCTAAGACTTTGGCAGAGTACTGTGTAGTTGTAAAAAAAAAAAAAAAAAAAAAATTTGCTGTGAAATTTGCACATAAATCACATGAACCACAGGAAATCACACTTAGCTAGTAAGGATTTAGACGTCTTTAGAAAGACTGGCTGTTTCTAACCGCTCTGTTTGTTAGACTGACTTTCTACACAGCGTGATATTTGCAGGCAGAAAACGAAGGCAGCGTTATGAAGTAGCGTTATGAAGAAATAAAACGTTTCCCTGTTGTTTAGGGAAAAGGAGAGATGTCGAAGTGTACTGTATTATTGGCATGAAATTCTGCCACAGTAGGATCTGCCACACAATTGATAAATGGGAGCAAATACACACACACACAAAAAAAAACAAAAAAAAAACAACAACCTGCATATGGGTTTTGGGTTATTTCTACATTTCTGGGTTTAGAATCTATAGAAACAATTCAGACATTTGAAACCATGATAATATTGTTAGGAAAACAGCAAGAACTTAGAAAGTTACGGTTAGAAAACAGCCTATTTCTATATTCTGCTTTGATAAACAACTAAACTGAAGGCTAAAAGCCAACAACAACAACAACACACACACACACACACACACACACATTACTCTGACATACAAAAACTGTGATTCTGTCTTGTAATTGTTATGCTGTTCCACGTCTAATACCAACATTGTTTTCTTATCTTTTTCTGCATTTAGACTGAGATGAACCCAACAAAAACGCTGCTATGACTGGAGAAAGCCACAGTCTGTCTTATATATATAGTGTTTTATGAATGTACTAATGAGCGTATGGTTTTTCTACGGCATTTAAATGGTCATTTCAACTAAAACGCTATCACTGGAAACACTAAGCTTCTTTCTGTTTTGATGTATTTTCACTTTCATTATGAATTTCATTGAACTAATGAAACTAATCTGATTAGTAATCTTATTGTTGGCATTGTTAATGTTGATTTCAAATATGTAATAATAATAATAATAATATTAATAATACAATAAATCCACGTTTTTTTTTGTTGTTTTTTTTATGAGTGAACATGTTTTTATAAATATTGCTCTGTGAGAAGTCTTATACTCCCTGCGTATGCATCTCCACTAGATGGAAGTGTACTCATATCTGGAGGTTGCTTTTCAACATCTAGAGTATCTACACTGACGGGATACAACTGACTCGACGACTTCGGTTTTCTTCAATTAAGAGCTTTAATGGATGAAAACAAGAAAGTTTGAACGTACTGTGCAACTAAATAATACTAACTTTGCTCAAATGACATGGAGTCCCTAAGGTAGACCTGATATGTCTCGGGTAAAATGTGGTTTTTTTTTTTTTTTTTTTGTGGCCATTTTAAGAGCTTGGCATTTTAAAGAAGTAAGAAGTAACATGAAAGTGAAAAACGAAAAAAAGGACGTGTGAACTGCATACACTGCATCTCTTATGAACACCAAAAAAAAAAAAAAAAAAAAACACTTCTTCAAGGGAACTTTTGTTAAAGGTAATGAATAGCTATAGAACTAGGACAATTTTGAACAACTATTCGAGAGCTACAATGATTCTTGGCAGTTCTTTTTTTTTTTGTTTTGTTATTATAGTTTCTCATACATCTATTACTGTTATTATTATTATTATTATTATTATTATTATTATTATTAATAATAACAACAATATTAGTAATATTATTGTTAGTACTATTATTATTATTATTATGGTTATCATTATTATTATTATGGGCGCGTAGTGGCTTAGTGGTTAGCACGTTTGCGTCACACCTCCAGGGTCTGGGGTTCGATTCGCACCGTGGCCCTGTGTGTGCGGAGTTTGCATGTTCTCCCCGTGCTGCGGGGGTTTCCTCCGGGTACTCCGGTTTCCTCCCCCAGTCCAAAGACATGCATGGTAGGCTGATTCGCATGTCCAAAGTGTCCGTAGTGTATGAATGGCTGTGTGAGTGTGTATGTGATTGTGCCCTGCGATGGACTGGCACCCTGTCCAGGGTGTACCCCGCCTTGTGCCCGATGCTCCCTGGGATTGGCTCCAGGTTCCCCGTGACCCTGAAAAGGAGTAAGCGGTAGAAGATGGATGGATGGATGGATTATTATTATTATTATTATTCATAATGTAAGGGGAAAGCATTGAAACATGGCGGTGCCAACCCTCATGATATCATCAGCGCTGTTTGTCATTTTATGAAATATGCTGCTACCGTAACAAAGTAGATTTTTCCCCCTAATAACATCACATCCCAAAGTGTTTTTATTCTTTGATACAACATCGACTTGCCAGTAATTACATTTATTTAGTGAACCACACATCATACGTCTTTTTTCTCTCTCGTGAAATTAATAATGCAAAACCACAGCTCGTCATGACACAGAGAAACCACAAAATGCAGTTTTCCCTAGTGGAAAGCGTAAATTTATACTCTAACCTCTGTTACAAAGCACTGACTGCGGAGATTCCTTCCATAAATGTTATTTATATAAACGTCTCCAAGTTCACCATATCAACGATGCATTTTATGTATTAAACAACGGCACTTACTTTATTCTTAGGCTTTTATTAGATTATGTGGAGCGTCCCTGTGGATGAGCTGTTACTATAGAAACGATGACGTATTAGACCGACCTTATTAAGAATTCAACAGCTCTGTGGTATACAACATGATTATATGGTCATTAATGAGACACCAAAGGATAATCCATGGGACTCTCCCAAAATGAAGAAAATGTGGTTTCATGGCTGTTTAAATCTTAATGAAAAATGGTCTGTATGATACTAACAAGGGTTCCACTATTGTTTTAATGTCATTTAACTTTTTTTTTGTTGTTGTTAAGCCTGTAAATAACCTCAGGGATACAGACGTGTTACAATGAAACTAGACAATGATATGAAAGCTACTCAGAGAATACTGCAATCATGGGAATGAGGAATATGCGAACAGAGCTGAAAGTGTTTGAAGGAAATGTGCATCACCTGATGATCAGCAGAGTCTGGTTTCAGAAGGTGACTTGATGACGGTCCGCATGTATTTCTTAAAGGAGTTCTGCTAAAAGATTTAAGCGTGACCATGAACTCATGATGCTTTCAGAGGACATGAACATCGTAGACGCCAGAGGTGTCAAACTCAGGTTAGGTAACAGGAGATAATACACTCCAGCCGGACCAAAAATAATCAGTTTTAGTGGCCAACAACGTATTAAGACATACCAAGATCTTCTCTTAAATGTGTTCAGTTCTGATAAATGCATGGATTGAGCTTATAACACCTACAAAACAGATGAACACGCTGCAATAGAAAGCGAAACTATCCAATTTGTGGTTTTACCTTTACAGTACCTTGCATAAGTATGTAACCCCTTGAGGTTTCCCATGTTTTCTGGCGTTAACTTGGAACTGAAATGAACCTAATTGGGAAATGGACTTAAATGGGATTACACGCCACATTGACTACGTTTACATACACATCAATGATATGATTTTAATTGGATTTTGGCAATATGCGAATCAGTACTCAGTCATGTAAATGCCACAATCCGATTGCCCGATTCAGATTAAGACAATATTCATAGTCCCCAAGTTCTGATTCCACACATGGAATATTCCTGATTTAATCGGAAACGTGTTGCATGTAAACACCTTATTCAGATAATCCACTGAAATGAGATATACGCACATGCTCAGTCCGGTACTAACAGGTGCTTAGCTGTAGGCTAGGTATTTAGGAATGGCAACTCAGGCATACTTACAACAAGCACGTATACAGGAATATTCTGATGCCTGTACGCATATAAACATTGTAATCGGGATACGGCTGCAATCTGAATATAGACCTTAAACAGAATTCAACGTGCATGTAAACCTATTCAGTTTTAGCTTGCTGATGAGTAGCTGAGTTTATAGCGCTGAGTTTATTGGTCTATTTTGCCCCTAGTGGAGTAACAGAGACTAGCTCTTTTTAGAATCTTTTCTATTTCTGCAGAACTCATTTTATCAGCCTGGGAATTAAGATATGTTAATTAGATATAAGAAGATGATCCAAAGCGACAGAGAACCCTTATCTCTACTAGCATCAGTACAGCTAAATATCAGCAAACCAAGGATAAGAGTTTAACAAGTTGAAACCAGATCTAAAGCCGTACACGTGAGAGAAGACCTAGCTAATGTTTTGCTAGCTAGCGACCTAGCACTCTGCAAATTTAAAAATAGGTGATCCATATAGCTTGTGGTAACTACTTAAATTTAAATGATAACCAGCGTTCAAACATAAACTATACGTTGAGTGATCATGAGCTAGAGTAATGCTACATGCTTCACCTAGACTGTAATCAACGACATCAGCTAACTGGTGAGGTCACGTTCACATGGCCAAGTAAAAGGTATCCCCTGCTGACACAAAACAGAATAATTAACTAGCGAGATACTTGGAAAAGCTACAGAAACGAAATGATTTTTATTTTTTTGATAGGAATTTGATTTAACGTATAAACGTGTCATGCAGTTACAGCTTTTACGCTAATTACCAACATGTAGTCATGTAAAAATGGTAAAAATGTACCATGGTTGATGAAGATTTGGAAGTTTCATGTTTGGTCACTGCACAATCACCGAGGATCACATCCATTGCAGTTACTATAAATGTTCAGCAAATTTCCCGGGTCAGACGAATGTGACGCAAATTCAGGTAATTAGTAAACACCTCCTGAATTTATATGAGGTGTGTTAACGTTTGATGTTAACTGTGAAACTGCAAGGTGGTAAACCGTAAGGACTAGCTGAGCAAGGATAGCACATACAACCTGTCAATCATCTCACTTGTGCATGCACTGCAGTCGTGCTGCTAAAACCCACAAATCATACATCCCCTGTCACAGCATCCTCTAACATGTGACTGAAAAAGCCGGATACAGAGTTTACGTGAAACAGTCCCGGTTGCTTGCAGACACACAGAATCAACTTAAAACAGATGTGAAAGAAGTGTACTGACATCACAGGAACCAGTTCATAGGACTGAAAGTATAGCATGATGTCCCAAAAAGTCCCAAGTTTTCCTTCTAGTTATATGTTCACTGTAATTATTACAGATTAAGGCGATTCAATCAACATTTATCTTTGACTTTCATTTGCCCAGAGTGTGAAACAGTGACTCCACCCTTCTTAGGTCCCTTAAATATGTTCACATGTGACTGAGGACTAATTATAGTGTAATTACGCTGGGGGGGGTGTTAGGGGTCCTAACTCGTATAGTTTTTCTGTTCCAAAAACACAGAGTGAGTCATTTGCCGAGCCGGATTAGAACCGTTATCGGGCCTGTCCAGCCCGTATGTTTGAAACCCCTTGTACGAATGCTGTTTGATTTTCAAAACTCAGAAACAGAAGTGCTGTGTGTAGGAACTTTAATTTAGCAGAAGCAGAATTTCCACAGGATTTTCATACTCGCAAGTGAAACTCGCTTTTGCATAAAAACCCCAAGGCTTCTGCATCTGCTCTATTTTTAAAAAAAATATATATATAGTTTATCTACAAACCATTTTGTAAGAAGTGCAAAACAGACAAAGTTGATGAAAATGATGAAAAAGTTATATATATATATATATATATATATATATATATATATATATATATATATATATATAATATAGGATATATATAATATAATATAATATATATCATATATATTATATCATATATAATATAATATAATATATATATATAATATAGGATATATATAATATAATATAATATATATATATAGGATGGGATCTGTGAGACAACATTAGACAATATTTACATCACATTCAGAAACATTAAAGGCATGTCTCACTAACGTACACAGTCTTGTCGGTTTAAATAAACATCAGATTCGCGTTGTACTAAGGGTATGAACATTTTTGCACTCAGCTGTACAGTATGCAATACCTTGCATGCACACACACACACACACACACACATACACACAGTTAGATAAAAGGTATGTTGTGTAACTAAAGGAACAGGTTGAGGTCGGACCCCTCTACACCTCACTTTGTTCCATTCCATCACTTTCTCAAACAGGAAGTGTGATCATTTGTTGTAGTGCTTGTGGGCTCCCCGCAATTGTTCTTTGCACAACACCACTCCTCCATGCACTCTCTAAATCAGTTTCTTTCAAGTAAAATTACAAATTTTATATCACATTATCTATTCAAGCATATCCCCCGGAGTGAAGGGTGCTGATTGAGAGTCAGTATTCAGTATCGGATTAAGCGAATGCAACTGATTGGGAACTTTTCACAGAAATGGATGATGAATGCAGGCACAGATCTTCCTGCTGTCCATCACGCAGTCACGCACAGTGTGCACAACCACAGATATTGTCAACAGGAGTGCAGGTTTATTTTTTACATTGTGGATATATTGCTTGTGAAGGGCAAGCAGTCAGTCAGGTGATGTGGGGAAAGTGGACCAAAAACCTCATCAATTTTCTACATGTACCATTCCGAGAAAAAAAAAACAAACAAACATCACTGTTAGGGCGTATACTACTTTGAAGTTAATACCTAGTGCACTGTAAAGATTCTAGGAAGGAAGAACATTGCAGTAATCTTGATACTGGACAGTCCCATTTCACATTAAAAAAAAAAGCCCCCCCAAAAGGCAGAGGGTGGCTTAGTGGTTTGTACGTTTGTCTCACGCCTCCAGGGTCGGGGGTTCGATTCCCGCCACGGCTCTGTGTATGCGGAGTTTACATGTCCTTCCTGTGCTCTGGGGGTTTCCTCCACCAGTCCAAAGACATGCATGGTAGGCTGCATGATTGACATGTCCAAATTGTCCATAGTGTTTGAATGGGTGTGTGAATGTGTATATGATTGTACTCAAATGGATTGGCACCCTGTCCAGGGTGTACCCCATGCTCCCTGGGATAAGCTCCAGGTTCCCCATGACCCTGTAGGATAAGATGGAAGGATGGACGGATGGAAAAGCCCCCAAAAATCACAAAATACATTTTCTCAGAACAATCCAAAAGTGCATGAATGTTATAAGATTCATGCCCCATGGAGTTGGCTGTATTAAGGGGGGAAAAAAACATAAAATCAATATTAGTAAAGACAATTCCCTATACTTGCATACTACAGCTTTGTTTTTTACGACACTGTCTTTACTACATGTGATCTATTATATAGATAAGCCTGTAACGATATACTCATGTATCAAAGCATGTGAAGGTCACTAATAAATATTAATTAAACTTAAACAGTGAACATTTTGGGAAACTGAAAGCTGCAGTAGGCTTGGAATGGGTGCTTTGTCTTTATTACAAACGGTTTTGGTTCTCGTGTTGCCAAATCTGTCAGAGATAATCCCACCAAGCGCATTCATTTCACACAGTATTTAGGTGTATTTCTGGAACAGCGAGATTTAATTTCAGTATATTTGGAAATCCATGTTTTTGGTTCACTTTTCTATGTGCCCGATGACAACCGGTCCAATTACAACACTGGTCTCAAGATGAAGACTGCTCTTGAGGTCACTGTAAGCTGATATTGGTCTTGACAATAAGTCTCAAAACTGAGGGGTGATCATTATGTGCTGGTTTTGCCTTGGGTTCTGGTTGGTATGGGTGTTGGTCAGTATGGGCCTGGGTCTTGTCTTGGTCTTGATTGGTGTGGAACTTGGTCTTGTCTTGATCTCAGTTGGTATGCATGTTAAACTTGTCTTGATCTTGGTTGGTTCGGGCTTGGGTCTTTTCAAATGCTCGGTTGGTATGGGCCTTGGTGTTGCCTTGGTTGGTATGGATCTTGGTCTTTTAATGGTCTTGGCTGATATGGGCCTAAGTCTTGGTTTGTTCTTGGTTAGTGTGGATCACATTCCCGTTTGGTATGGATCATGGTCTTAGTTGGTATGGATCCCGGTCCCAGTTGGTATGGATCACAGTCACAGCTGGTTTAATCTTAGTCATCACTGACAACTTAGCCCTCATTCCACACTGAGCATATTGTCACAAGCAATATATCCAACGTGTGAATAGGCCTATGCTACCAATAGTCCTATAGCAAATCACTTAAGTAAAGTTCTGAGCCCAGATAGTCTTTAACAGTTAGGGAATTAAACCCAAAACTGACCTCTGTTCAGTTCTCTGTAGCATTAGGAATTAGAGTTACGTGACTTTAATGGCAGCATATTCCGACGCCTCAATCTGTACATGAACAACTCTAACAGGTCTCTGTGGAGCACTCTCATGATTTAGAGTGGCGTATATCAACGGATTGTCTTCTTCCTCCATTTCCACGGTGTTACGGTCATGGCATTGTCTCGGTGATCCGCGACTGACCGGATGTCTTCCTGCTGATGATCGGTCTCTTAGAGATGTCACTCTGACAGGAGGGACGTCATAGACACAGGATGGTGGTGTGCTGACTTGGGCAGGAAGAGTTTGGGCATTGCTACATGGAGACTGTCTGGGATATACGGGTGGAGCAAGATCAGACACTGGGGTTGCTGTGGACTGTAGATTGGATTAGAACATTAGACATTTGCATTGTTAATCAGTAATCTAGTTAAGTAAGAAAGATGCATACTGTACCTGATTCTCATGTATTTTTTCTTTAATGAATTTTTTCTGTCCTGTTAAAATTGAACAGAAATGCATGTCACTGAAACTCTTGCACATGTCCAGTACAGAGCACTACTGGGTATTATTTTGCGTATGTAGAATAAGAGGGGAAAAAATCCACACACCTCGACACCGGATGACAGTTACACATACAACAACTACTATGAGGAGCAGCACTCCAATCCCACTGCAGATGTACACGTAGGACTGCAGCCATTCTTTATTTTCACCATTCGGATTTGAACTGTCTGAAACAAACAAAAAAACGTATTATATAAAGGCATTTCATCATCAAGTACTTCATGACTGTTGCAGTCAACGAGCAGATCTTTGCTGGTTGTAAATCACTCATGCAAATTAAATAAAATTCACGCCTAAATATGACCGCACTGGTCAAAAACACGACACAGTGTTACTCTTATGAGTTTGTTCGTGATATTAACTGTAAAAACAACAGTCCTTACTTGTTGTATTGTTTTCTTGGGTTACAACTTTGTAGTCAGTGGTACAATCTGGAACATCATCTGAAAGAATGGTATTATTTGTAAATCTGTACTGCCAGTCAAAAGTCAAAATCTGAAGAAATGGGTTCAAACGGGTTAAATACTCTAGAATTCGAAATGAATTACATAATAAATACATATACATATGAACCGAGAAATGTTTGTGAGGTTTATTCGACGGCAACAAATTCATAGAGAAAGATCTATCAGATAAAGGCAGATGTGGGTCAGTCAAATTACTCACTCGTAGCACATGACATACATTTGTGTAATCAGAGTTGATGCTAACTAATATATAACGTCTAGTATAAAATGTAGGGCAAATTTCAGCTTACTTACAGATTTTCTTTATATTATTTATTGCCAGTAGTGGGTAAATACATTTTAAAAAGTGTGTGTGCGTGTGTGTTCTAAAGCATTTGAACACATATTTGAATGAATATATTGTATATACGAGTATGATGTCGTTACCTGTCACAGTGACATTGATAGCATGGCTGACAGTAGGTGTAGGTGATTTGATCTCACATCTGTAAAGTCCATCGTCCTGCATGGATATGTTTTGGAATATCAGGAACCACATTCCTTTACTCTCATTAATATTTCTCTGTTCGGTTGTGATGTGATCAGAGTGTTTCAGAGATCTGCATTCACTCTTATGTTCAATTCTGCACCATGAGACATCAACATTCTTCCAACAGTGTGATTCAGTGACGACCGTGCAGTTGATCTTCAGGGAAGTCATTGCACGAACTTTCCACGCTGTGTTCCGCGGCACCATGATAGATGGGAAACAGTCCGGATCATTTTCTAAAAAACACAATCAAAAAGACTGACTCGAATATGGGAAATGCCAAAGTACACAATTCTTCACAATTATGCAAGATAGTTAGGCTACTTCACTTTTTCACAGGGTTCTTCCTAGAAACATTAAAGTTTCCCACAGAGAGACAACCAAAGGATCCTTAAGTTCTCAATTTAACACTTTTTTTTTTCTCTAAATGTGGTCTGGACAGACGTGAACTGAAAGATGATTAACAATGCAACCAAACTGTGAATCATCATCATCTTACCCCCTACACAAAAAAATCAGTGGAAATTAACTTTCTACTATTTTCTCAAACATTACGCATTTTTGTGAAATATCTTTCAGTGGGTGTGCATTTTTCACTGTAGGTGGGTGATGGGATGAAGGTGAGCCCCCCACCTCCTCCATCTTGAGCTGAAGGGGCACATCCTGTTTACAAGACCTTGCTTTAGTGCAAAATAACATTAGAAAGGGGGAAAGGTTTCAGAACTTGAAATGTAGTTGGTTTTTTTTTAGGGGAACAGGAAGAGGTTTTATATTAGCATAAATACAAGGGCTAAAAAAGGCTCATGATTAAGCGTGTCACTTTTTTTTTTTTTTTGTATATATAGTTATATGTCATTTGTTTCAGTGGGGAATAAGACACAACAAGCTACGCTGTTCTAGTTCAAGTAGCATTTTAACACAATCTTGTCAGCAAGGCACATTTCACTACCGACTTAAAATCCATCCCAGCCCATGTTTTTGTCGTAATTATTTTGCTAAATTACTATATATATTAAAAAAAAAAAAAAAAAAAAAACGACACCATAAGAGCATAGTTCAGACTGTTCAGCAGCAGGTGTGATCAAACTATGATACAGGTCAGACTTAGGGACATTCTGGCGGAACAAGCTGAATGCATTTGTCAGTATTTTCTATGTACATTTTCTAAATAAATTAACGTATACACGATTCTATTATTTAAAGAAGCCTTTAAATACATATTTAAAATAGGTCATTGCATTGCTGTTATTTAGTAGAGAACATGCAGAGGGCATTTTATATATATATATAGACTGCGAAAACATCATTAAAGAGCGCAAGAAAAACCACCAAGACAAAGAAAACATGACAGTTTACAACATGAATTTACATCAGTCCAGTTGCAGAAAATTTATAACATACGTCATTGTTTGTATTGTCTCGAGACAGTTTCTATTGCAAAAGTTGATCATATCTAACCTTATCGTGTTGTATCTTATTTTATCTTATCTAATCTTATCTTCAGCCCTTTTGTGCCAAATATATGTATATATATATATATATATATATATATATATATATATATATATATGAATATATATATATATGAATATATGTATGTACGGAACATATGGAGGGCTCTGGCTCTGTGGCCCATTGTTCTCCATAAAAACAAGGCAGACTTTTACACAACTAAACTGTAAATGTAAAGAATCAACTTGTTTCGTTCAGGATGTTCACGCTAACTATCCACACAGATGTATGGCAAGTTTACACATTTCAAAGTCGGAAAAACACTTTCATCTTGCACTTTAAACCAAAACAAACAACATAAACCACCACAACAGGAGGAAATCTCATTCTCAGAGAAACATAGAGAGGTGAGCGTATAATTACTCACAGATGAAGGCAATCCATTTTAGACCAGAGTCTCATTTTGTGCCCACAATTAAAGCTGTGGATTTTCATACTTCGTTAATTACTGTGCTTCTAATCCAGTGAAAGCTTGGTAAGGTAATTCGCCAAGTGAGCGATGACACTGATATTCAGTATGATGTAAATAAAGAGTAAATGATAAGATGATGAAATGTTAGGATGCTGACTTACCGGTTGTATTACTGGTGATTAGGGGTGAGAGCCACAGGTGGATGATAAGAATACAGAAGATCTGGGAGACGCAGCACGCCATGAAGAACCGGTGCCTGGTGGTGCTGACCTACACAGCATTAACTCACATCAACACACAGAGACGTGTTTCAGACAGAAAGGGTGAAAGTGCAAATGTTACCTGCACAATATTTGCTCTTGTCTCATCCGTTTGCATCGCTGTTTCGTTACCTCACTTCCCCTTTTTCTACTTCAGCTTCTCCCACCCTGTACGTTTGCCGCCTCATGTCCTGTGTGTTGTGGGGTTTTTTGACATGACTTCAACATGAATTTAGTCTCAACTCAACAGCACCATCCTGTGGAGCACAACTGAGGAACACACCATAGAGTCTGTTCATCCTGGTCAAGGGATCCAGAGCCTATCCTGGGAACACTGAGTGTGTAATAAGTAATACACCTTGGATGGGACACCTACTTGCATGTTGTTGGAGGTGGGCGGAAACCTACACAGACTTGTTAGTATCAGCGTCACATAATTTAATATGCAACCTAATGAACTATATTAACTTTTGTACTTTGATTACCAATGCTGAAATAATTTCACATTAGTGCAGAGAAATACACTCATCAACCCCTAACCGCTTTATTAGGAACACCTCAACACCTGTCCCTTCATACAATTATCCAATCAGCCAATCGTGTGGCAGAACAATTCATATAATCATACAGATACAGGTCAAGAGCTTCAGTTAATGTTCAACAGAACAGGGGAAAATGTGATCTCAGTGATATCGAGTATTTCAGAAAAAGGGCTGAAATCTCCGGAGATTTTCACACACGGCAATCTCAAAAGCAAAGCACGAGTTTGGGGCGAATGGTGTGAAGAAAACAAGATCAATAAATAAAATGTGAAGGAGAGAGGCTAGTTTTGAGCTGACAGAATGGCTACGGGAAGTCAACGGGGACCACTCGTTACGATCACGGTGCGCAGAAAAGCATCTCACAATGAGCTACGACTGTAGAAGATCGCATCCAAGATCGAAACCAAGAACTCTGAGGTTACAGTGGGCACAGGATCCCCCGAACTAGACAGCGGAAGATATGCCCACTGTACTGCTACATGATTAGCAGATTGGATAATTGTATGAATGTAAAGGTGGCTGGTGAGTGTAGCTTCACATCTACAACAAATATCAGGACTCACCATTCATCATTCAGCCATATATATATACATATACATATATACATATACTGAAATAAAACATTGATGATATCCCAGCTGTTCATGTACACAAGTGTATGACGTATTTAGCTGAATCTGGACGTGCGTCAGTTTGGTGTCAAGATACTGAATGGAAATTCAGAGGAAATGGCCTGTGAGAGACTTTTTACTATGATGGAGTTCGTCATGGATATGTGAAGTCTTGCTGTATTTTATTATTTCACATTTTTAGAAAGAAAGGAAACCTACAGCACTCATAACAACTCCAGCACATGTTGGATAAATACTTTCTGTAGCACTGATAAGAGTTAGCTCTCTAGTTTAAGTTCTGCTTTTCTTAGGCAGTCTCAGACAAAACAGTTGTAGCTGGGAGTAAATATCTGAAGCTAGGCTCGAACCATTCATGGTGCTGTTAAATAAGACAGGACAGTACATACAAGTACAATAAATAGTCAATGGTAAATATGAATAGTAAATATCTAAGTGTCCGGGAATGGCGGTAATAAAGCGACGCAGTGCTAATTGAAGGACTACTGGCTTGGAGATAAAAATTGTTCTTCAGGCTGGTTGTCTGTGATGGATGTGAACGGAAACGTCTGCCAGATGGCAGTTTCACGAACAGGAAGTGAGTAAAAAAAGAAAGCAGGGTGAGTGGGGATCTTGATGATATTGTGGGCCTTTCTCAAACAGCATGTTTCTTAAATGTCCTGTAAGGCTGGGAATTTGTTTCCAGTGATGAAGAGGAATGAGGAAGAGCAGCTGCCGTGCCAGACAGTGATGCAGTCAGACAGAATGCTCTCTGTGGTGCAGCACTAAAAGTTTGACACTATGTCAGCTCTCATTCTTGTAAATGGTCTGCACGTACATAGTGCGTTTTAACCTTAGCGGTTATACAAAGCGCTTTACACTGTTTCTCATTCACCTATTCGTACACACTCACACACCAATGGCAGCAGAGCTGGCCATTGCTAGCCTGCCGTCAGGAGCAACTTGGGGTTCAGTGTCTTGCCCAAGGACACGTCGGTCTGTGGAGGCACGTGGGCCTGGGATTGAACCACCAACCCTGCGATTAGTGGACCACCCGCTCTACCACCTGATCCACAGCCGCCCTAGTGAGTGTGCAGGCTCCAAGAGAGATCCTCCGAGATGTGGACACCAAGCTCTCAACTCTCTCCACTTTCACCCCATTGATGTAGATGGGAGCATGACGCCCTCTCCAAGGGAATCATCTCCTTGGTCGTGCTGACATTCAGAGAGAGATTGTTGTCATCTCCATGTTGAAAGTGCTCTGACTTCTTCTCTGTAGAATGTTTCGTTACTACTGGTGATGAGTCCCAGGATGGTTGTACTATCTGCAAATTAGTAGATGATGTTGAGCAGTCATATTTAAACAGGAAGTACAAGAGGGATCTGAACACACATCCCTAAAAGGCACCAGTGTTGAGTGTGAGTGTGGAGGATGTGTGGCTGCTACCAAGCCTGACCATCTGGGGTCTGCCCATCACGAAGACCAGGATCCAGTTACACATGTAACTATTAAGTCCCAAATCCTTCAGTTTGACTATTAGTTTGGTAAGGATGATGGAGCTATAATCAATAAACATCATCCACACATAAGTGTCCCTGTCCTCCAAGTGTTCCAGGGTAAAGTGCGTGGCCAGATGTTCAGAGCTATTTATTGTTTAAACAATAAATTTAACAGGACACACCTGTCAGTCACGTGAGTGGTCTGAAACAAAATGTGCTATGCTCTACGTCGTTTAACACATCTACATATAAAATACCAGAAAATAAACACTGTGAAATTCGAACCTTGATTCTCATATTGAAACCCAAATCAAAACGACAAATCAGCTGTAGCTGGATGTAAACATTCAAAGCTAGGTTCAAACCATTCATGGCATAACGGCCTTGTTTTGGAGACGTAACAAAGCCTAGCTCTAATGAAAGCTACAAAAATCATTGCAATAAATTGACAGGTAATGACACACACAGTTGAACAGTTAAAAGATAGTATTTGACTTAACAACTGCATTAACGTTGTCAGTCCTAATTGAATAGTTATCTTTTGTTTATCCAGACAGATATTTATGTCTGCAGTCTTTAGTTTATCCTGCGACTCAAGTCGGAGAACAAACAGTACCATCGAACGCATCATTTAACCGCTCTAACTCCTCAACATAACAATTATTATGTACAGTGGATGGATTTACATGATCACAAATTTGTCAGAATTGATGTAAAACCTCAACACACGTTTGGATTCAGCGAACTGATACAGATAAAATCATACGTGATGACTCCATTACTTCTGTACAGACTAGACTACACTTATTTTTATATTACTTGCCTGTTCATAGCCTTCATTTAGGAAATTATAGCCGATTTGTAAAAGTATAACCAGCGTACATGTGAAAATCAAACCAATGTTTAAATTACACCAAGACGGTTTATGAAATCAAATGACTGATTTTAAATTCTCCTGCAAAATTAAATTTTTCCAAATCTATTTTTATGAATACATTTTTTTTTAGAAATGCCTAACTGATTAAACATCAGTACTGTTTGTACTGCGTTGTCTTCCATGTTGTCATCTTGACTATAATATCGACCTTTTATCGGAATCATATAGGAAGGATTGAGCTCAGGGGAACTAGAACATTTCCCATGTCTGATCTTCTTGGTTGTGCAAAAAAACCTTTGACACAGCAAACACTTTAGGGTAAACTGCAGCAGTTCATTTCCTCTCACGGTTGGATTTGCAGTGCGTTTCTAAACATCAGACAGCTTGTCCGATTTACAGGAGAACTCAAAACACCTGTAAGATGTCTTTGAAAGGGATCCTGAAGATATTTATGATCATCTTCAACAGTGCAATCTTTGTAAGTCACATTTTCTTGAATAGAATACAGAAATCTTTTGTTGTTGTTATTTTTTTTAAATGATTGCTAATACACATATATAGCATTAATCGTTTTAGTATTTAAAGTGTGTTAATATTAGATCAGACCCAAGTGTGTTTATAGTTTCTATACATTGAAAAGTGAGATTGTCTGTTTGATGGATGTACGGCACAACGTAAACCGAAGTGTGTACACTAACAATAAAACTGGGAAAAATAAAATAATTTTAAAAAAAGGTGGTTGGGCCAAATGTGTAGAAGGTTGATTTCTACACTCCAAAACAGGAAAAGAGTTGATTTAATCAAATATTAAAACAGATCAACTAACATCTATTTTCAGTCATAACCCGGGGTCAGAATGAGCTAAGCTTCTGAAACCTTTTTTTATTATTATTTATTTATTTATTTTTTTAAACAGCAGTTTTTATGGTGTGGTTAAATAAAATGTATTTTATTTTTATTTATTTATTTAAATAAAATTGATTTTAGTTATCTTTGTGAAAAATACATGCAAATATTCAAATGTAATCAATCACACACATTCCCATTCACTCATTATAAACTGGAAATAAACAGAAAGTTTTAAAGAAAAGCATTAAAACCAAGAAAGACGAATGTTGAATAACTGAGCATTCAGATTCAGTGTTAAATATTCAGTATTTAAGACTCTCACTGTTTAAATGGAAGCAAGTGTGTGACACTGTGACATTTGTTAACTTGGTAACTTCTTTGCACGCTAGATCTTTCTTGAGATTTATCGAACATTAATCATCAGGTTTTACACAAATTTGTGGCGTCCGTGCCATTTAGACTGCAAACTGTCATGAGAGCAAAAGGGAGACAAACCAAACTCAAAGACTCTTTCAAATTCATGCAAATATTCTATAAAATGTTGCTTTTCACTCAAGTTATTGCTGATATCTTTTGTATTAAATTTGTAAAGCTTGCATTTTCTCTAGTGTTCTCAGACCGCCACTGTATACTGAGTGTCTTGGGTTGTTCAGTAGACCTACAGTGACCTGCAATATTCACTCTTCTTGAACTTTTCCACCTTTTATAGTGTTATCTTCCATCTTTCACTTCTGTTTTTTTTTTCCTCTGTGTTTTTTCTCACTTGGTCTTTAGTTAGCAGGAGCTGCGGCTGTGGTCATTGGCATTTTGGCAAAAAAGCATGCATTTGGATTGCTGAAAACCATTAAAGACAATGCCACAGATTTAACAGGTCTGTCTAATGCCAACTACGTGCTGATCGCTGTTGGGGCCGTACTCGCCCTCATGGGCTTCCTGAGCTCCGTGAGCTTCCTGGGCGTCTGTAAATCCGACTCCCAGAATAAGCGCAAGCTTCTGATTGTGAGTGACCTCTGACCCTGGTTTTCAATCACTCTTTTCTGTGAAAAATTTGCATCTTACCCCAAATGTAGTCAGACACCAAGGGTATGTTTAGTGTCGGATGTTTGACACTGGAGCTAAGAAGAGAACGAAGCTAACGAATCTATCTCAGCCACAATCTCTTCAAGCGACACAAAGCCAAAATTTTACTTCATTTATTTCTACTTCAAATGACATCATTGTGTTATGTCATTGAAATTTTAAAACCACAATTTGTAGCTCAAAGCTCAAACTTCACTAAGGTAGGACGTAGAACTAGTTGTCCAAGATGGCTGCCCTGATAATATTCCAGTATTCAGCTACATAGAAAAGTTCTGATCATTCCTATACAGCAGCCGTAAGAACAAAAACAACAACATTTAGTTTTTGTATGACACTAAACATACAGCATCTTGGCTGATGGCTACATTTGGGGTGTGTAAGCATTTATTTATTTATTTATTAAGTATTTATCTCATATTCAATGTGACATGTCCTTACAGTTTTTCATCGTCATGCTCATTGTGTTGATCATGGAGGTGGTTGCAGCAGTGTACATTCTGTTTCACAAATCTAAGGTAAGAGCAATGATTCTGAATATATAGTAGATTATTGTGTACACACAAGCATAACTGTATCTAGATCAAGGATCTCCAGTATCTATACCAAAAGGTGTGCTGGACAGATTTTAATCCCAGTCTCAACTACGTACGAAAGAATTCTGACCAATTCCAGGTTATCATTTTTGCTGCACCTTTCTACGATATTTCCCAAAATTACCGGCGTTCCCAGGTGGCCTTCCTTTGTCCCGTGAGTTTCATATCTGACCGTCTGCTCTCGCATATTGGGTCCATCAGGATCTCAGAAGATGTACACCTCTACTGTAGGCCCCATGCTGTACCATATATTCTGTCTTTTAAAAATTAAATAATTAACATTAGCATTTTTTTTTCTTTGAAACAGAACATGAGCTGGAATATGAAACAGAATAACAATTTTATAGCAGGTTCATTTTTGGAAATATATTTTCATCGTATTTCAAGAAAGTTCCACAAAGTATCAGTTTCTATAAAGCTATAAATTCCCCTTTTTGGTCAAAGGACTGCGCAATTTGCCATACATCCTTCTTTATTCACAGTCAACACTATTAACCAGATTCGATTTGACTTTTCTAGGAAAGGTTGTCATCACTGCTGACTTTTTTTTCCTCCCTCTGTGGTTAATGGTAGACCTTGGAGTTAAGCAACATGGAAGAACCTCCTAGTGGTGAAGGACTTCCATTTTTTAAATGAATATGAGCAGTTAATATGGACAGTGGTGGCTTGGTGATTAAGGCTCCGGGTTCCTAATCGGAAGGTCGGGGTTCAAGCCCCAGCACTGCCAAGCTGCCACTGTTGGGCCCTTGAGCAAGGCCCTTAACCCTTTCTACTCCAGGGGGCGCTGTATCATGGCTGACCCTGCGCTCTGACCCCAACTTCCTGACATGCTGGGGTATGCGAAGAAAATAATTTCACTGTGATGAAGATTCATTATCATTATCATTAATTGCCACATACAGACAAAATACAGACAAATACAAATGCCAGAATACAGACAAAAACATTCTGAAAGACTACAGCTACAGATTTTTTAAAAAACTAATGAGAAAAGAGGATGTGTTTGTTGTAGCGGTTAACACAGAAAGATTGTTTAATTTGTTTCCTCAGGTGGAGAAACTGTTGCAGGATATTCGTGTAAATGTTGGTAATCTCATCAAGGTGAACTACGGTGAAAACAACATGTTCACCTCTGCGTGGAATCAGATGATGGCTTTGGTACATCACATTTCACTGTTTTATTTCAGGCTGGAGCATTGAGCTGTATGGATGAATTAGACTAGTTTACATTATTATAATCAACATATGCATTTATTTCATTTGAGGGAGCACGAACGTTTGACTATTTCTCACAGCAACTCTAAGTAAGATATGTAACTAATATGGCTAACTCTGGTCTAGGCTAACTCTTTTAACTATGCTACAGTTACAGACCTAAAGCTTGCACTTAAAGGTTCATAAGTCAGAATTACAAGTGAGACCTGTGATTCTATTCACACACAGTAAATCCTTAAAGCTTTATAAAAACAATAATAATGATAACTCTCCTCCTGCTATCACTAGTAACGACTCAACTAGCTAAATGCTAGCAAAGTAGTTGTCACAAACAGACATGAGTGGCGTCCGATTTCTGTGTCTGAGTCTAGATTTGCTTCATTGTACTCAGTAATGTATTTAACAGAAATAAAAGAAAAGGAAAAAAAAAACTATCAACAGTCAAAATGATTTTCATGATGTAAATAAAGTTGTTCTGGCCCGTGCACGTATGCAGTGCTGTGCTCAAGTGCCATGACAATCACTGGCAAACCTCTTTGTCTTTGAGTTGTCTATGGACCTAAATAAAGTTACTGTTATTGAAATGTTATTGATTAAACCGTGTTTGTGCGGGGGGAAAAAAGGCTTCGGTGAAAAAAGGTTCCCGACCCCTGGTCTAATTCGTTCATTCCTTGCAGAAGTGGGACTAATTTACCGTCAAATAACCAAAATCGGTGTGTGATCTGAGGCGTTCCTTCATTTTCCTACTTCATAATTAGCTTTAGACTTTTAGAGTTTGTATTTGTGTGTTAATTCTAGAAAAATGTTAGAAAAAAAAAGCGGTACGTTCACTTTTACCCAAGTCGCTATTAAAGGAGTGTTTTTACTTTTACTTAAGGAAAGTGTTACTTCTACTACCACTGATTAGTAGCTACATATGGACAAAACTAGTTTCTAATCTCCTTGAATGAGCAGGTTAGAGTGCTTCTCTTAATTTAACAAACAATATAACACCTGAGATAGTACTATTGTATTATATAACTTTGTATTATTGTTGACTCTCAAACTAAAGTGCCAGAATGATGAGGTGTGTGTGTGTGTGTGTGTGTGTGCTCTTGTAGATTAAATGCTGTGGATACAACAGCTACGAGGACTTCACTGGCTCCCCGTATGTAAACAAAAACTCACTGTACCCCCAGTTCTGCTGCTCGCCAGCATCTGTACAGTGTTTTGAAGGAACTGCAGCTTCACAGGTACACCTCCTGAGTCCACTCCTCGACTCTGATCACAAACCTATTCATACTCTATAACCTTTATATTCACCACAAACAATTTCAAGGCTTTTCCTTCTCCTGAATCTGCTGATCTGGTTCAGGGTTAGACCTCTTAATGAGGGAGATATAATTTACGGTGGCAAAACCTATCCATCTTTGTCCTTTTGATATCGTCATGTCATTTCCTTTGCAGAGTGTGCACGGCTGTTTGGATACTGTGGTGAATTTGGTGAAAGATAACATTGCTTCGGTAGTGGGCGTGGCTATTTGTGTCATTGTTATAGAGGTACTGAAACCATAACACTACATACTCACAGAAAACTATATACATAGTGCTGAATTAGAGACAAATGTAGGATTGCCCCCCCCCCCCCAATATGGTGCAAAGCCACACACGACTCCCATCGTCATCTGGCCCAAACATGTCAACTGTCACGGGTCTTACATGGATATTTGTCTACATATTACGTGTAATGCTTGCAGTATATTGTGTTTTGTGTCTCTTTTTATAGGTTGCTGTGATGGTCGTGTCCATGATACTGTACAAGAGGTAAACCTGGAAACCTGCACAGTACACTGTGACCTCTCACATCGAACAGGATACAATAATAAAGTCTGAAATTACCTTGGTACAAAATTATACATATTCTGTCCCACATGTTATAGCCTCCAATGAGTACAGAAAAGAGTCTTTTTTTAGTGCATTTGTAATCCTGTATGTTTCTTTAATAACTTTGTACACTTCTATAGGCCAGTGAATAAAGGTTTTATATTGTAGATACATATAGTTTTATGTTTGTTCGAGTGTATCTTGTTTGCCAAGAAACTTCTGCATATGGACGAATGTGACGCCTCAAGAGCCGTTTGTTACAGCTGTAATTACAAAACAAAAACCATTGAAGACTACATAATTTAGAGAATACAAAATTGGAAATAAATATTCCATATTATGTAAGGGCTGGACAAAATTCTTTTAATTGATGAATTTTAAATGTAAGTTTTCAAGGAAGCAAAGTGGAGCAATTTTAGACACATTACATGAATCACTATTGAAAACCACTAGATAGCGATAATGCACAATACACTGGGGTGTATGTGTGTGTGTGCGCCACCTGCTGTAGAAGATGAAGGATGTCTGTCTAAAATGCCGGATGTGAATAAACCTGACTATCATGAAATTGTGGATTTCAATTAACTTACGTTCTTATTGAAGTCGTCTACTCTCACAAACCTGAAAAAAACCTTGTTTTTTAAAAAATGCATTCTGCCATTAAAAAACAGTACTCACCTATAAATACAGAGATGACGATTAGTGCGTAGTGGACATCTAGTTATTTCAAAGAATGCTTGGACCCCATTGATTGCTGAGTGCAGCTAAATTAGTTTGTATCTGTATGAGGTGTAATGTTAATACTTCAGTACTCACCTTTTTACCTGTGTGTTACTTTAAAGTACTCTACTGTACTTTTGCCTGAAAATGATTCAAGCTTAGTAGTGATAAGTAAGCATCATGTTAATAAAAGATGTTGATAAAACAGTTTGTAGCACAGAGTCTTAATAGGAAATCAGTTAATTGTCTGATTGGTCGTGCCCTGTTCCATCAATTAAAATATTTTTGGTTTTATTAAACACCCTAAACTTTAACATGTTCTTAATTCAGCGTCATTGTAGAGGCTTCGCCTCGCTCTTTGAAGAAACAGTTGAAAATCTTATTGGAAGCTATAAGCCAGTGTTCTTGCATCATAAAATGTAAGAGCCAATCATGTTTCAGTATGCAAATGCAGGTTATGATGCAGTACCGGTTTACCAAGGAAAGGGGATGTTGTTTCCATGTGGCAGATTCACACAACATTGGTTTGGTGAGGACACGGAGATTCTTATACACTTACAAGCCATGATATTAAAACCCCTGGCAGGTGAAATGAATAACACTGGTTACAATAGCTCCTTTCAAGGGGTGGGATATATTACACAGCAAATGAACAGTCAGTCCTCGAAGTTGATGTGTTGGAAGCAGGAAAAATGGGCATTGTTGTGCCCATGCTGAGCCTTGTCCACCTCCAGAAGCGCCAACACTGGGCACGTGAGCATCAGAACTGGAGCATGGAACAATGAAAGAAGGTGGCCTGGTCTGAATGAAGGAATCACATGTCCTTTTACAACATGTGGATGGCCAGGTGTGTGTGCGTCGCTTATCTGGGAAAGACCTGGTACCAGGATGCACTATAGGAAGAAGGCAAGCCGGTGGAGGAAGTTTGATGCTATGGGCAACGTCCTGCTCTTAAACCTTGGGTCCTGGCGTTCATGTGGGTTTTATTTCGACACGTACCACCTACCTACGGTTCAGTCCATCTCAAGTACTCAAATAATTGTAAAGTTGGTTGCTTGGGCGTTTTTAATTTTTCAGATTTCTTTGAGTGATTAACCAATAAACATTTTGTACATTCTTGTTCCTTCTTGTCCTAATGTAACGCTCAAGATTGCTCACAGTTCCACGTTTAGGGTCAATGTATAATGGGAAGGGTCTTAGTCTTAATTTTTTAGGGGGTACTTATTAAGAATAGTGTGCATGCAGATCATTTCAGGGTTTTTTATTTTAAATTTTTATGAGGGCAAGACATTTTTGAAAGCAGCAGTAAATGACGAATGAGCTGTAGACACATTCACCATAAAAGAACACCGCAGCTCTGTTTATGAGAACGTCCCACAAGAGTCGAACCTGTTCGTGGCTTAACACCCTTGTTTTAAGGAAATGACCAGCCTAGCACCAATGACAGCTGCAGAAGGCAGTGCAATAAACTGTCAGGTAATTTTGTGCACAATAAATAAAATCCTGAAAGAAAGGTATTACTAAATAACCGCGTTAAAGTTATCAGTTCTAACTGAATAGTTTTTCTTTTGTATACGTGTTTATCCAGGCTGAAACGTCTGTCTGCAGACTTTAGTTTGAGCTGTTGAGTGTCCAGCAGAGAATAAACAGCTCCACGGAACGCATCATTTAACCGCTCTAACTCCTCAACATAGCAAATATTATGTACAGTGGATGGATTTACATGATCACAAATTTGGCAGAATTGATGTAAAACCTCAACACACATTTGGATTCAGCGAACTGATACAGATAAAATCATACGTGATGACTCCATTACTTCTGTAAAGACTAGACTACACTTATTTTTATATTACTTGCCTGTTCATAGCCTTCATTTAGGAAATTATAGCCGATTTGTAAAAGTATAACCAGCGTACATGTGAAAATCAAACCAATGTTTAAATTACACCAAGACGGTTTATGAAATCAAATGACTGATTTTAAATTCTCCTGCAAAATTAAATTTTTCCAAATCTATTTTTATGAATACATTTTTTTTTAGAAATGCCTAACTGATTAAACATCAGTACTGTTTGTACTGCGTTGTCTTCCATGTCGTCATCTTGACTATAATATCAAGCTTTTATTCATAGAGGAAGGATTGAGCTCAGGGGAACTAGAACATTTCCCATGTCTGATCTTCTTGGTTGTGAAAAAAACCTTTGACACAGCAAACACTTTAGGGTAAACTGCAGCAGTTCATTTCCTCTCACGGTTGGATTTGCAGTGCGTTTCTAAACATCAGACAGCTTGTCCGATTTACAGGAGAACTCAAAACACCTGTAAGATGTCTTTGAAAGGGATCCTGAAGATATTTATGATCATCTTCAACAGTGCAATCTTTGTAAGTCACATTTTCTTGAATAAAATACAGAAATCTTTTGTTGTTGTTATTTTTTTTAAATGATTGCTAATACACATATATAGCATTAATCGTTTTAGTATTTAAAGTGTGTTAATATTAGATCAGACCCAAGTGTGTTTATAGTTTCTATACATTGAAAAGTGAGATTGTCTGTTTGATGGATGTACGGCACAACGTAAACCGAAGTGTGTACACTAACAATAAAACTGGGAAAAATAAAATAATTTAAAAAAAAGGTGGTTGGGCCAAATGTGTAGAAGGTTGATTTCTACACTCCAAAACAGGAAAAGAGTTGATTTAATCAAATATTAAAACAGATAAACTAACATCTATTTTCAGTCATAACCCGGGGTCAGAATGAGCAAAGCTTCTGAAACCTTTTTTTTTTTTTTTTTTTTTTTTTTTTTTAAACAGTAGTTTTTATGGTGTGGTTAAATAAAATGTATTTTATTTTTATTTATTTATTTAAATAAAATTGATTTTAGTTATCTTTGTGAAAAATACATGCAAATATTCAAATGTAATCAATCACACACATTCCCATTCACTCATTATAAACTGGAAATAAACAGAAAGTTTTAAAGAAAAGCATTAAAACCAAGAAAGACGAATGTTGAATAATTGAGCATTCAGATTCAGTGTTAAATATTCAGTATTTCAGACTCTCACTGTTTAAATGGTAGAAAGTTTGTGACACTGTGACATTTGTTAACTTGGTAACTTCTTTGCACGCTAGATCTTTCTTGAGATTTATCGAACATTAATCATCAGGTTTTACAAAAATTTGTGGCGTCCGTGCCATTTAGACTGCAAACTGTCATGAGAGCAAAAGGGAGACAAACCAAACGCAAAGAAACTTTCAAATTCATGCAAATATTCTATAAAATGTTGCTTTTCACTCAAGTTATTGCTGATGATATCTTTTGTATTAAATTAGTGAAGCTTGCATTTTCTCTAGTGTTCTCAGACCTTCGGACCGCCACTGTATACTGAGTGTCTTGGGTCGTTCAGCAGACCTACTGTGACCTGCAATATTCACTCTTCTTGAATCTTTTCTAGTGTTACAACCTGGAAATGTAATTGACTTCATTGGAGTTGTTACTGTGTGATTTGCACAACACAGTATGAAGGTGGTATTGTTTGGAAAACAAATGAATAAGAACAGATTAAACAGTCCCTTCCTGTAGAACCTTGGCTGCAATTACAGCTTCTTACCATTAAGTCTATCTGCTTTACACATCCTTGGATCCTGATATATTTGTCCATACATCTTGGTCAAATTGCTGAAGCTCATAATAATAGATAAAGACCATTGGTGTACAGCAATTTTCAAGTCTTGCCACATATTCGCAATCATACTGAGGTCTTGCCCTTAATCCTGAGCAGTAGGGCTGCACGATTATGGCCAAAATGATAATCCCGATTATTTTGATCAATATTGAGATCTCTTTGATTTTAGTGACAACATATTTTTATTGCACTTTCACATTTAAATAAACAGACCGCTGCTTTCCCCTCCATGTTGTGCTACATTCCTGCTAATGTTCAAATCTTTGCATCAAATTAGACTGATCTTTAAAGTGCATCATCTCGTAGAAGCAAAATATAAATAAAATTGTACCCAAAATATAGGATAAGTAAAAATAAAAATGCCATCAACCTTTTGATGCAAATCAAAATATGCAACTAAATGAAAACAATTCGGACGTCTGCAGAAAAGGCAATAACAGGAGGAGAGACGCAAGACAGTTTCTGTTAGGAGCACTTGTGAACCTAATGACAAAATTTTAGGAGCATAGTTGAAGTTTTTCTGATGGTAACATTAATGTGCCTCAATATAATATCCATGAGAAAACTTGAGCTGGTCAATTATGACAGAATATAGTGTGAGCCATGGCAAATTAATTTACCTTCTGATAAACTAAATTGAATATTTTCAGTTAATTTTACAGAACCGATGCACCGATCAGGATTTTTACGACTGAAACCGATCCAGATACCAATCTTTTTGTTTAAACTTTAATCAGGAAGTCTATCATAAACAGTTAAATGTAAGCTTTCTGCTCATGGTCACTGTTAATTGAATTAAAATAATAGCAATGAGAAATACTGTTGGTTAATTGATAAATAAACAAGCTTAAACAATAGAGAGTCCTAATTAAAAGTAGACTAACACAAGCATGACCCATATTAGGAAAAAGGCTAATAGCCTTCTAAGGAAATAGTGAACTAAGCTTAATGTCAAATTGATATTAAATGCAACCCATAGTAATTAAACATTATTTCATTTTATTTATATATTATGAAGTTATTATAATATCTATTTTTTTATTTATATTAGTAGATGCATTTTTGACTCCCTGTAGTTTTTATTCCGATTGTATTATACAACTCCGAACAGGTCACTCGCACCGGTGCGAATAAATATTTATTCACAGTCGCACAAAGTACTTCAGTCTCAAATGCGAGTGAAATGGTCACACTGTAGAGCCCTGAGTTTATCTGCAAAGTTTTTTCCCGTTCGGCGTGATCAGGTTTAATGTCCCCAACAACCTCCGTAGTGCCATTTAGCATCATTCTAGCTAGTGTCATGATTTCCCCTCGCGCAAGCACTGGAGCTCACAGAGAAACTGGCAACTCCGTTTCTGGGTTTTGGCACTACAAAATGACGTCAGCGCTGTGCCGCTCTATGTGATTGGCTGTAAGTGTAGGAAGCGCTTGATTTGAGTGGAGAAAACAGCAGAGTTTTCTATGAGCGCAGGACGAACTTTAAACGTCAATATCGCAGTCGATCATGTTCATTTAATCGTGGGCAGTCAAAATTGTAATCGCGATCGATATTCGATTAATTGTGCAGCCCTACTGAGCAGTTTCCTAATACTCGCTGATGAGAAGCATCCACAGAACATGATGCTACCACCACCATGCTTCGCAGTGCGGATGGTGTTTTCTGCGTGATTAGGAGCGCTGGGATTACGATAAATGTAGCACTCAAGTTCCATTATTGTTTCATCAGACTAGAGAATATTTTTCAACACATTTGTGCAACCTCCAACTTATAAATACACCAACAGGTGTATTTATATTGAGATCATGTGACATCGTGGGACACATATGTGCGATACATGAAATTAATTATATGACTTGGGATGGCAGTATCATTATATTTCAGTATCATTATATTTTGTGTAGATTCATGACATATAATCCCAATTAAATTCATTTCTGTTATCTCAGTGTTGAGAGAGTAAACAGTAGCTTACTTTTGCTAACAATTTCTTGGTATTCCACAGTTCACCAGCTAGAATTACAATTATAGCTCTTCCATCTTTCACTTCTGTGTTTTTTCTCACTTGGTCTTTAGTTAGCAGGAGCTGCGGCTGTGGTCATTGGCATTTTGGCAAAAACGCATGCACTTGGAGTGCTGATGACCATTAAAGACAATGCCACAGATGTAGTGGGTCTGTCTAATGCTAGCTACGTGCTGATCGCTGTTGGGGCCGTACTCGCCCTCATGGGCTTCCTGGGCTTCCTGAGCTTCCTGGGCGTCTGTAAATCCGACTCCCAGAATAAGCGCAAGCTTCTGATTGTGAGTGACCTCTGACCCTGGTTTTCAATCACTCTTTTCTGTGAAAAATTTGCATCTTACCCCAAATGTAGTCAGACACCAAGGGTATGTTTAGTGTCGGATGTTTGACACTGGAGCTAAGAAGATAATGAAGCTAACAAATCTATCTCAGCCACAATCTCTTCAAGCGACACAAAGCCAAAATTTTACTTCATTTATTTCTACTTCAAATGACATCATTGTGTTATGTCATTGAAATTTTAAAACCACAATTTGTAGCTCAAAGCTCAAACTTCACTAAGGTAGGACGTAGAACTAGTTGTCCAAGATGGCTGCCCTGATAATATTCCAGTATTCAGCTACATAGAAAAGTTCTGATCATTCCTATACAGCTGCCGTAAGAACAAAAACAACAACATTTAGTTTTTGTATGACACTAAACATACAGCATCTTGGCTGATGGCTACATTTGGGGTGTGTAAGCATTTATTTATTTATTAAGTATTTATCTCATATTCAATGTGACATGTCCTTACAGTTTTTCATCATCATGCTCATTGTGTTGATCATGGAGGTGGTTGCAGCAGTGTACATTCTGTTTCACAAATCTAAGGTAAGAGCAATGATCCTGAATATATAGTAGATTATTGTGTACACTCAAGCATACACAAGCATAACTGTATCTAGATCAAGGATCTCCAGTATCTATACCAAAAGGTGTGCTGGGCAGATTTTAATCCCAGTCTCAACTACGTACGAAAGAATTCTGACCAATTCCAGGTTATCATTTTTGCTTCACCTTTCTACGATATTTCCCAAAATAACCGGCGTTCCCAGGTGGCCTTCCTTTGTCCCGTGAGCTTCATATCTGACCGTCTGCTCTCGCATATTGGGTCCATCAGGATCTCAGAAGATGTACACCTCTACTGTAGGCCCCATGCTGTACCATATATTCTGTCTTTTAAAAATTAAATAATTAACATTAGCATTTTTTTTTCTTTGAAACAGAACATGAGCTGGAATATGAAACAGAATAACAATTTTATAGCAGGTTCATTTTTGGAAATATATTCTCATTGTATTTCAAGAAAGTTCCACAAAGTATCAGTTTCTATAAAGCTATAAATTCCCCTTTTTGGTCAAAGGACTGCGCAATTTGCCATACATCCTTCTTTATTCACAGTCAACACTATTAACCAGATTCGATTTGACTTTTCTAGGAAAGGTTGTCATCACTGCTGACTTTTTTTTCCTCCCTCTGTGGTTAATGGTAGACCTTGGAGTTAAGCAACATGGAAGAACCTCCTAGTGGTGAAGGACTTCCATTTTTTAAATGAATATGAGCAGTTAATGTGGACAGTGGTGGCTTGGTGATTAAGGCTCTGGGTTACTGATCGGAAGGTCGGGGTTCAAGCCCCAGCACTGCCAAGCTGCCACTGTTGGGCCCTTGAGCAAGGCCCTTAACCCTCTCTACTCCAGGGGGCGCTGTATCATGGCTGACCCTGCGCTCTGACCCCAAGTTCCTGACATGCTGGGGTATGCGAAGAAAATAATTTCACTGTGATGAAGATTCATTATCATTATCATTAATTGCCACATACAGACAAAATACAGACAAATACAAATGCCAGAATACAGACAAAAAACATTCTGAAAGACTACAGCTACAGATTTAAAAAAAAACTAATGAGAAAAGAGGATGTGTTTGTTGTAGCGATTAACACAGAAAGATTGTTTAATTTGTTTCCTCAGGTGGAGAAACTGTTGCAGGATATTCGTGTAAATGTTGGTAATCTCATCAAGGTGAACTACGGTGAAAACAACATGTTCACCACTGCGTGGAATCAGATGATGGCTTTGGTACATCACATTTCACTGTTTTATTTCAGGCTGGAGCATTGAGCTGTATGGATGAATTAGACTAGTTTACATTATTATAATCAACATATGCATTTATTTCATTTGAGGGAGCACGAACGTTTGACTATTTCTCACAGCAACTCTAAGTAAGATATGTAACTAATATGGCTAACTCTGGCCTAGGCTAACTCTTTTAACTATGCTACAGTTACAGACCTAAAGCTTGCACTTAAAGGTTCATAAGTCAGAATTACAAGTGAGACCTGTGATTCTATTCACACACAGTAAATCCTTAAAGCTTTAAAAAAAAAAAAAAACCTCTCCGCCTGCTATCACTAGCGACTCAACTAGCTAAATGCTAGCAAAGTAGTTGTCACTGTCATATCACAGCAAACCAGTGATTACATTTCCCATCCTGCACTGTGGCCTACAAATATGGCCGCCATGGACTACACTTCACACACATGTTCACCTTCACTGGAATTCTAATCACACACACCTGTTGCCAATCTCACACTCACTCACTCCACACCATATAAGAGACTTTTTGCACAGCATGACTTTGCCTAGTATTGAGTGTATTCTCGTTACCAAGCGGTTATTGCTCATTTCGAGTCATGTTTATTGACTTTATTACTCGTTTCGGATTCTAGCCTTGCCCAGTTTCTGCCTGTTTGTAGATCGCCTGTTTTGACCACACTCTTGTATCATGATTTTATTTGTCTGCCTGTCTCTCTCTATTAAACGTCTTTTACTGCACTTGAATCCGTCCTATCCTCCCTTACGTTCCGGAATGTGACAGAATACTAGGCCTCAGCATGGATGCAGCAGGAAGACGGAGGAGACGTCACGCTAGGAAAACCAAGCAAACATCCCAGCTGTAGATTCAGTCCAGTTTCCTCAGTGGACTGTAGTAGATCTCCCAGAGCAGTATGATGGGTTGTCAGGCGAGCCTGAATATTTTCTTGTGGACTGCCAGATCTATTTTTCTAGCCTTGTGGACCCCAAGCCCGGCGAGAAGCAATGGCTAGGGTTCCTGTTGTACCGGTTTTGTGGCCCAGCATGCCAGTGGGTGCAGCGTCTAGCAACCATGGGATCCAGGGGACTGGAGAATGTCGCTCAGTGTGTGGGACTATTCGTGATGGTGTTCAGCAGTCCAGAATCCAGGGCCATCCTGGAGGATCTTTTGGGGGAGCCTTGCCTCAGAGATGAACCTGACATGCCATTCACTACCCATTATGAGCAGGCAAACTGGGTGACCTCCTTCTCAGAGCTCCAACCTGAGACCCATGAGATGGCCTCACCAGCCGAGCTGCAGCCGGAGGTCAATGTGGCAACCTCGGTTCCAGAGCTCCAGCTCGAGACCCACGAGGTGGTCTCACTTGCTGAGCTTCAGCTGGAGGTCAACGTGGTGACTTCAGCTCTAGAGCACCAACCTGAGACCAACAAGGTGGTCTCACCTGCCAAGCTCAAGTTGGAGGTCAACATGGTGACCTCTGATCCAGAGCTCCAGCATGAGATCCATGAGGGGGTCTCACCTGCAGAGCTCCAGCCAGAGGTCAATGTGGCAACCTCTGCTCCCGAGCTCCAGCATGAGATGCACAAGGCAATCTCATCCCCAGAGCTCCAGCATGAGATGCACAAGGCAATCTCATCCCCAGAGCTCCAGCATGAGACTCACGAGGTTGTCTCATCTCCAGAGCTCCAGCATAAAGTCGAGTTCCTGCTAGAGGTCAACGAGGTGACCTCCCAAGCCATGTTCACGTCCGAGGTTGAAGAGGCAACCTTTCAAGCTAAGTTCCTATCTGAGGTCGAAGATGCGGCCTCTCACGCAAAGGTCCTGTCCGAGCTCGAAGAGATGGCCTCTCATGCCAAGTTCCTGTCCGAGGTCGGAGAGACGGCCTCTCACGCCAAGTTCCTGTCCGAGCTCGAATAGACGGCCTCTCACGCCAAGTTCCTGTCCGTGGTCGGAGAGACGGCCTCTCACGCCAAGTTCCTGTCCGAGGTCGGAGAGACGGCCTCTCACGCCAAGTTCCTGTCCGAGGTCGGAGAGACGGCCTCTCACGCCAAGTTCCTGTCCGAGGTCGGAGAGACGGCCTCTCACGCCAAGTTCCTGTCCGAGGTCGGAGAGACGGCCTCTCACGCCAAGTTCCTGTCCGAGGTCGGAGAGACGGCCTCTCACGCCAAGTTCCTGTCCGAGGTCGCAGAGACGGCCTCTCACGCCAAGTTCCTGTCCGAGGTCGGAGAGACGGCCTCTCACGCCAAGTTCCTGTCCGAGGTCGGAGAGACGGCCTCTCACGCCAAGTTCCTGTCCGAGGCCGGAGAGACGGCCTCTCACGCCAAGTTCCTGTCCGAGGTCGAATAGACGGCCTCTCACGCCAAGTTCCTGTCCGAGGTCGAATAGACGGCCTCTCACGCCAAGTTCCTGTCCGAGGTCGGAGAGACGTCCTGTCACGCCAAGTTCCTGTCCGAGGTCGGAGAGACGGCCTCTCACGCCAAGTTCCTGTCCGAGGTCGGAGAGAGGGCCTCTCACGCCAAGCTCCTGTCCGAGGTCGGAGAGACGGCCTCTCACGCCAAGCTCCTGTCCGAGGTCGGAGAGACGGCCTCTCACGCCAAGCTCCTGTCCGAGGTCGGAGAGACGGCCTCTCACGCCAAGCTCCTGTCCGAGGTCGGAGAGACGGCCTCTCACGCCAAGCTCCTGTCCGAGGTCGGAGAGACGGCCTCTCACGCCAAGCTCCTGTCCGAGGTCGGAGAGACGGCCTCTCACGCCAAGCTCCTGTCCGAGGTCGGAGAGACGGCCTCTCACGCCAAGCTCCTGTCCGAGGTCGGAGAGACGGCCTCTCACGCCAAGCTCCTGTCCGAGGTCGGAGAGACGGCCTCTCACGCCAAGTTCCTGTCCGAGGTCGGAGAGACGGCCTCTCACGCCAAGTTCCTGTCCGAGGTCGAAGAGACGGCCTCTCACGCCAAGTTCCTGTCCGAGGTCGAAGAGAGGGCCTCTCACGCCAAGCTCCTGTCCGAGGTCGAAGAGAGGGCCTCTCACGCCAAGGTCCTGTCCGAGGTCGAATAGACGGCCTCTCCCGCCAAGTTCCTGTCCGAGGTCGAAGAGACGGCCTCTCACGCCAAGTTCCTGTCCGAGGTCGAAGAGACGGCCTCTCACGCCAAGTTCCTGTCCGAGGTCGAAGAGACGGCCTCTCACGCCAAGTTCCTGTCCGAGGTCGAAGAGACGGCCTCTCACGCCAAGTTCCTGTCCGAGGTCGAAGAGACGGCCTCTCACGCCAAGTTCCTGTCCGAGGTCGAAGAGACGGCCTCTCACGCCAAGTTCCTGTCCGAGGTCGAAGAGACGGCCTCTCACGCCAAGTTCCTGTCCGAGGTCGAAGAGACGGCCTCTCACACCAAGTTCCTGTCCGAGGTCTAAGAGATGGCCTCTCATGACACTTTCCAGTCCGGGATCGACAATGTGACCTTCCACGCCACGTTCCAGTTTGAAACCGATGTCACGACCAGCCAAGTTCTCCTTATGCCTGAAACCAACTCCACGACCAACCAAATTATGCTCACGCCAGAGTCTGCTGACACGACCAACCAAGTTCTGCTCACGCCCGAGTTTGCTGACACGGCCAACCAAGTTCCGGCCCACGCCCGAGTTTGCTGACACGGCCAACCGAGTTCCGGCCCACGCCTGAGTTTGCTGACACAGCCAACCACGTGCCACTCACGCCCGAGTCTGCTGACACGGCCGACCGACATGCCGCTCATGCCCGAGTCTGCTGACACGGCCAGCCAAGTCCTGCTCACGCCTGAAGCGGACGTCACGACCGGGGATCTGTCACAGCAAACCAGTGACTACATTTCCCATCCTGCACTGCGGCCTCCAAACATGGACTACACTTCCCACACACATGCGTTCACCTTCACCGGAATTCTAATAACACACACCTGTTGCCAGTCTCACACTCACTCACACCACGCCATATAAGAGACTTTTTGAACACAATGACTTTGCCTAGTATTGAGTGTATTCTCGTTACCAAGCGGTTGTTACTTGTTTCTCGGTTTGAGTCATGTTTATTGACTTTATTTCTCATTTTTCAATTTGGATTCTAGCCTTGCCCCGTTTATGCCTGTTTGTAGATCGCTTGACCCATTGCCCGTTTTGACCACGCTCTTGTATCATGATTTGGATTTGTCTGCCTGTCTCTCTCTATTAAACATCTTTTACTGCACTTGCATCCGTCCTATCCTCCCTTACGTTCCGGAAAGTGACAGTCACAAACAGACGCGAGCGGTGTCTGATTTCTGATTTGCTTCATTGTACTCAGTAATGTATTTAGCAGGGGAAAAAAAGAAAAGGAAAAAAAAGTATCAATCCAGTTTCCTCAGTGGACTGAAGTAGATCTCCCAGAGCAGTATGATGGGATGGCTTAGCACCTAGTGTCTGTGGTTGAGATGAGTTTTGCTCTGAAGTAACACTGACAGATCCTCAGTCTAAGCCATTCAAGAGTTCATTTAGGACTAAAATATCATGTGTGTGTAAAATGTGGACAGTGTTCAACACTGGTTTTCAGATCCACTCATTTATTCAGGTTTTTCCTTGCCCTAATTTGACATCCTTCCTGTATAACAGTGGACAGGAACCTATCGCTCGCAAGCCACATGTGGCTCATTGAAAAAAATCATGTAGCTTGCCAGGTGTCTCATCCTTCACCAACACATGATCATTAAAAACCCATCACTAGAGACCAGTTGTCTGTAGAAAATTGCAAAGTCAACTACAATTCCTTTGTTGTTCAGCTTACTGAAGTGAATGAACAGTCAGTTTACATGAATAATTTTCAAGTTGTTCTGGCCCGTCCTCTTTATCTTTGAGTTGTCTATGGACCTAAATAAAGTTACTGTTATTGAAATGTTATTGATAAAACCGTGTTTGTGCGGGGGGAAAAGGCTTTGGTGAAAAAAGGTTCCCCGACCCCTGGTCTAATTCGTTCATTCCTTGCAGAAGTGGGACTAATTTACCGTCAAGTAACCAAAATCGGTGTGTGATCTGAGGCGTTCCTTCATTTTCCTACTTCATAATTAGCTTTAGACTTTTAGAGTTTGTATTTGTGTGTTAATTCTAGAAAAATGTTAGAAAAAAAAGCGGTGCGTTCACTTTTACCCAAGTCGCTATTAAAGGAGTGTTTTTACTTTTACTTAAGGAAAGTGTTACTTCTACTACCACTGATTAGTAGCTTCATATGGACAAAACTAGTTTCTAATCTGCTTGAATGAGCAGGTTAGAGTGCTTCTCTTAATTTAACAAACAATATAACACCTGAGATAGTACTATTGTATTATATAACTTTGTATTATTGTTGATTCTCAAACTAAAGTGCCAGAATTATGAGGTGTGTGTGTGTGTGTATGCTCTTGTAGATTAAATGCTGTGGATACAACAGCTACAACGACTTCACTGGCTCCCCGTATGTAAACAAAAACTCACTGTACCCCCAGTTCTGCTGCTCACCAGCATCTGTACAGTGTGTTGAAGGAACTGCAGCTTCACAGGTACACCTCCTGAGTCCACTCCTGGAGTCTGATCACAAACCTATTCATACTCTATAACCTTTATATTCACCACAAACAATTTCAAGGCTTTTCCTTCTCCTGAATCTGCTGATCTGGTTGAGGGTTAGACCTCTTAATGAGGGAGATATAATTTACGGTGGCAAAACCTATCCATCTTTGTCCTTTTGATATCATCATGTCATTTCCTTTGCAGAGTGTGCACGGCTGTTTGGATGCTGTGGTGAATTTGCTGAAAGATAACATTGCTTCGGTAGTGGGCGTGGCTATTTGTGTCATTGTTATAGAGGTACTGAAACCATAACACTACATACTCGCAGAAAACTATATACACAGTGCTGAATTAGAGACAAATGTAGGATTGCCCCCCCCCCCCCAAATATGGTGCAAAGCCACATAATGATGCGACTGCCAGGGTTATTTCTTGACTCCCATCGTCATCTGGCCCAAACATGTCAACTGTCACGGGTCTTACATGGATATTTGTCTACATATTACGTGTAATGCTTGCAGTATATTGTGTTTTGTGTCTCTTTTTATAGGTTGCTGCGATGGTCGTGTCCATGATACTGTACAAGAGGTAAACCTGGAAACCTGCACAGTACACTGTGACCTCTCACATCGAACAGGATACAATAATAAAGTCTGAAATTACCTTGGTACAAAATTATACATGTTCTGTCCCACATGTTATAACCTCCAATGAGTACAGAAAAGAGTCTTTTTTTAGTGCATTTGTAATCCTGTATGTTTCTTTAATAACTTTGTACACTTCTATAGGCCAGTCAATAAAGGTTTTATATTGTAGATACATATAGTTTTATGTTTGTTCGAGTGTATCTTGTTTGCCAAGAAACTTCTGCATATGGACGAATGTGACGCCTCAAGAGCCGTTTGTTACAGCTGTAATTACAAAACAAAAACCATTGAAGACCACATAATTTAGAGAATACAAAATTGGAAATAAATATTCCATATTATGTAAGGGCTGGACAAAATTCTTTTAATTGATGAATTTTAAATGTAAGTTTTCAAGGAAGCAAAGTGGAGCAATTTTAGACACATTACATGAATCACTATTGAAAACCACTAGATAGCGGTAATGCACAATACACTGGGGTGTATGTGTGTGTGTGCGCCACCTGCTGTAGAAGATGAAGGATGTCTGTCTAAAATGCCGGATGTGAATAAACCTGACTATCATGAAATTGTGGATTTCAATTAACTTACGTTCTTATTGAAGTCGTCTACTCTCACAAACCTGAAAAAAAACCTTGTTTTTTAAAAAATGCATTCTGCCATTAAAAAACAGTACTCACCTATAAATACAGAGATGACGATTAGTGCGTAGTGGACATCTAGTTATTTCAAAGAATGCTTGGACCCCATTGATTGCTGATTGCAGCTAAATTAGTTTGTATCTGTATGAGGTGTAAGGTTAATACTTCAGTACTCACCTTTTTACCTGTGTGTTACTTTAAAGTACTCTACTGTACTTTTGCCTGAAAATGATTCAAGCTTAGTAGTGATAAGTAAGCATCATGTTAATAAAAGATGTTGATAAAACAGTTTGTAGCACAGAGTCTTAATAGGAAATCAGTTAATTGTCTGATTGGTCGTGCCCTGTTCCATCAATTAAAATATTTTTGGTTTCATGAGACACCCTAAACTTTAACATGTTCTTAAATCCCTGACATTGTAGAGGCTTTGCCTTGTTCTTTGAAGAAACAGTTGAAAATCTTATTGGAAGCTATAAGCCAGTGTTCTTGCATCATAAAATGTAAGAGCCAATCATGTTTCAGTATGCAAATGCAGGTTATGATGCAGTACCGGTTTACCAAGGAAAGGGGATGTTGTTTCCATGTGGCAGATTCACACAACATTGGTTTGGTGAGAACACGGAGATGCTTATACACTTACAAGCCATGATATTAAAACCCCTGGCAGGTGAAATGAATAACACTGGTTACAATAGCTCCTTTCAAGGGGTGGGATATATTACACAGCAAATGAACAGTCAGTCCTCGAAGTTGATGTGTTGGAAGCAGGAAAAATGGGCATTGTTGTGCCCATGCTGAGCCTTGTCCACCTCCAGAAGCGCCAACACTGGGCACGTGAGCATCAGAACTGGAGCATGGAACAATGAAAGAAGGTGGCCTGGTCTGAATGAAGGAATCACATGTCCTTTTACAACATGTGGATGGCCAGGTGTGTGTGCGTCGCTTATCTGGGAAAGACCTGGTACCAGGATGCACTATAGGAAGAAGGCAAGCCGGTGGAGGAAGTTTGATGCTATGGGCAATGTCCTGCTCTTAAACCTTGGGTCCTGGCGTTCATGTGGGTTTTATTTCGACACGTACCACCTACCTACGGTTCAGTCCATCTCAAGTACTCAAATAATTGTAAAGTTGGTTGCTTGGGCGTTTTTAATTTTTCAGATTTCTTTGAGTGATTAACCAATAAACATTTTGTACATTCTTGTTCCTTCTTGTCCTAATGTAACGCTCAAGATTGCTCACAGTTCCACGTTTAGGGTCAATGTATAATGGGAAGGGTCTTAGTCTTAATTTTTTAGGGGGTACTTATTAAGAATAGTGTGCATGCAGATCATTTCAGGGTTTTTTACTTTAAATTTTTATGAGGGCAAGACATTTTTGAAAGCAGCAGTAAATGACGAATGAGCTGTAGACACTTTCACCAAAAAAGAACACCGCAGCTCTGTTTATGAGAACGTCCCACAAGAGTCGAAGCTGTTCGTGGCTTAACACCCTTGTTTTAAGGAAATGACCAGCCTAGCACCAATGACAGCTGCAGAAGGCAGTGCAATAAACTGTCAGATAACTTTTATGTAATATTATGTACAGTGGATCTGTCAGAAGATGTCAGAATGGATGTAAAACCTCAACACACCACATTTGCATTCGCTGTATCGATGGTTGAAGATAAAATGACCAGTGATTATTTTGATATTATAGCCTTTTTGCAAAAATATAAGCACCCTACATGTTAAAACCTGTACTGTTTCAAATAAACCATCATTGTTTATAAAATCAAACGACCGATTTTAAATTCTCCTGCAATACATACTTTTTGTTGCTGTTTTCCAAATCTATATTTATTAATATATAAGCAGGGTTTTGTTGTTTTTAAAAAAATGCTTTAACTGATATAACAACTGAGTACTGTTTGTACTGGATCGTTTTCCATGTTGTCATCTTGACTTTTCTCAAACAGGAAGCAGTGAGGTCGGGGGAAGTATTGCACACTACACGTCTGAGCTTCTTGGTCGTGAGATGAAACCGCACGCATTTTTACGAAGAACTGCAGTAGCTCACTTCCTTTCATAGTCGGACTTGCTGTGTTTTAAACAATAGACATTTTTCCAATTTACATGTAAGAAAAGTGAAGAAAGAAAAAAAAAAACACTGGTAAGATGGCTTGCAAATGGATCCTGAAGGTACTTATGGTCGTCTTCAACTGTGCAATCTTTGTAAGTCACATTTTCTTGAATACAATATATAAAATATGTTTTTTTTTTTTGTTTTTTTTTTTGTTTTTTTTAAAATGGTGATCATTAATACAAATAGTTTTAGTATTTAAGGTGTATTAATATTAGATCAAACCCAAGTGTGTTTATAATTACTATACATTACGAACTGAGACTGTCTGCTGAACGAATATACTGCCCAAGGTCAACCGCAAAGAGTACACTAACAGTGAAACTGAAAAACAAGAGGTTAGGTCACAATTTATCCAAAGCAGATCAAGATTGTTTTTGTCAAATATTAATCAGATAAACCAACATTTATTTTCAGTCATAAGCAGGGGAAACCTTGGTTTGTTTGGGTTTTTTTTTTTTTTAATAAAAGCTACTGAAACATGTAAACAGCTGTTTTTATGGTGTGGTGATAAGAAAGATTTAAAATTTTATCTTCATCTGTGTAATCAATTGCACAAACAGACAACTACATGTGAGTTACATCAGCCGTATTAAATATACCATACGTTTCTTACAGTGGAGACCGAAAATCTGACACCACATTCCAATTATTTTATTTATAACTGGAAATAAACAGCAAAAGAACAACATTAAAACAAAGATTTAAATAAAAAAAAAATTAAAGGAAAGAAAAGCAAATGTTCAATTCAATATTCAAGATTCTGCGTGATTTGTTGGTCACTGTTTAAATTTAAGCAAACTTGTGACACTTGTGAGTCCTTTGTACGAAAGCGCAGATATTTCTTGAGATTGATCGCTTCCACTTAAGAATTCGTTTTGATTGAACATTAATCATCAGGTTTTACACAAGTTTGTGGCGTCCATGCCAGCTGGAGTGCAAACCGTCATTAAAGCAAAAGGGAGACAAACTAGAAACATCTTCTTTAGCGTTCTCATACTTTTGGACCCCACTGTATTCTCCTGAGGGAACACATCAATTATGTCAAATCCTGGAGTCCAACCCTGAGGTGTGCACTGGACTGATGTTCTGCTACACCGTCTCTACACCACCCATCCAGTGCCCATTAAACAGAGGCCATATTGGTCGTGTATCCTGTCTAAAAAAATTAAGATGAAACCTTAGATTCTGTGTGGATTACTGTAAGGTTAATGCTAATACAGAGAACGATGCTTACCTAATCCCAAACCTCCTTGAATCCCTCTCTGGGGCAGCCAGTTCTCCACCTTAACAGTGGTTACTGGCAGGTGACTATGGACCCAGAATGTAAGCCAAAGACTGCCTTCGTCACTCTGTCCGGGTTCTACCAGTTGAATGTCATGCCCTTTAGATTAAAAAAATGCCCAGATGACACTCCAAAGACTGATAGAGATATTCCTTGGAGAGTCACGTGGAAGCATATGCTTCGTCTATATTGATGACATAATCATCCAATCAACCTCCATGGCCGAGAAGTTTCTCACCCTCCCCACCGTTCATCATCAGTTGCAAACAGCTGGCCTGACCATCAACCTGATAAAGAGTAAGTTTTGCCTTCAGGAAATAACTTTCCTCAGTCATGTTCTGTACACCCAAATAAGGTCGAAGCCACCTATCCGTATCCTGTGGCACACCACATCATAGAGGTCCAGTGTTTCCTCGGATTAGCCAGCTGGTACCACCGGTTTGTACCAAACTTCTCCAGGATTGCTGAGTCCATTAATTCTTTGAAAAAAGAAAGGGCCATTCATTTCATTCAATATCACAGTGGTAAAAAGTCTTCTTTCGACAGCTGAAAGCATGCCTCACATCACTTCTCATTCTCGGTCATCCCAAACTCCAACTTCCATTCACTGTGTATACTGGTGCCAGCAACACTGGACTGGGTGTTGTATTGACACAGCAGAAAGACCTGGAGGAGGTGATCGCCTGTGCCAGTAGAACCTTAAACAAAACAGAAACAAATCATTCTGCAAATGAAAAAGAATGCCTTGCAGTAGTATGGGGTCTGGAAAGGTGGTACAATTACCTGGAGCCCAAACTATTCACCATTGTCACAGACTATTCAGCACTGAGTAACCAGCTCCACTACAAACACCACCCGCCTCGTTAAAGTCACCAATTTTGTGATGGAGAACCATAAAAGAAGGCTTCAGTGCTGTGAAAAAGTATTGATTTCATCTACTGAATTCATCTGTTTTTGTGTATATCTCATATGAAGGTTTTAGATCTTCAAACAAAATACATCCTGAGTAAACACAAAATACAGGTTTTTTCTACTGAAGCAAAAAAAGTTATCCAACACCTATCAACAATGTGAAAAACGAATTGCCTCATTACACTTAAAATCTGCAGCAATAACTGCAACCAAACACTTCCATTAACTTGAGGTCAGTCTTTCACTGATTATATCATATTGTCTTGCTGCGTAATCCAGTCGCGCTTGAGTCTCAACTTACGGACTGAAGACCGGACATTCTCCTTTAGGATTTTCTGCCTGAATTATTTAATTCCGTTAATTTTATTTCATTGAACAGCACAGTATGTCTAAAAGTTGAAGATGCTATGTGCTATTTTTTGTGAAAAATCCTGTAGAAGTCCTCTGGTATAAGTCGATCTGCTTTACACGTCCAATTGTTGACGCTGGTTGTATTAGATAAAGACCACTGGTAAACAGCAAGTCTTGCCATAGATTCTCAATCATACTGAGGCCTGGGTTTTAGCTGGTTCTTGGTTTGAAACTACTGTAGTGTAGCTTAGCACAAAAGTAGCTAGCTGAGGGTTACAGCAGCTCAGTGGTTAAGACATTGGACTACTGATCAGAAGGCTGTGAGTTCAAACCCCAGCACTACCAAGCTGTTATTGCTGGGCTACTTGAGCAAGTACCTGACCCTTCAACTAGTCAGATGTATAAATGTAAGTCAGTCTGGATAAGTGTGTCTGCCAAATGCCAAAAAATGTAACAGCTTAGGGTTTTTGTCCTTTTGGAAGTCTCTCGCCCAGTGGAACATGTTTTCTTTTAGGGTTGCCAGTTCCCCAATACTTGCTGTTAAAAAAAAAAAAAAGCATCAACAGAACACGATACTGCCACCATGCTTCGCACTGTGGATGGTGCTTTCTGGGAAATATATACACTACCAGTCAAAAGTTTAGACACACTCGTTCTTTATTTTTATTTTTATCTTTTCCGCATTTTAGAATAATAATAATAATAAAGTCATCAACACTCTGGAGTAACACAAATGTGTCTGTGGGAACTGTGGTGTGATAAAAAAAATCCAAAATAAATCAAAATAATTTTATATTTTAGCATCTTCAAAGTAGACGCCCTTTTGCCTAGAAATGTATTCTTGGCATTTTCTCGCCCGATTTCTTGAGGAATCCCCCTGAGATGTTTTTTAAACAGTATTAAAGGAGTTCCCACCTACCCTGGACACTTATTCGCTGCTTTTCAGAATATTTTGCTCCAAGTCGTCCATTTAAAAATACATTTTTTTGTAAATAAAATGTTAGTTTTCTAATGAAAGAAATGAATACGTTGGCACAATTATATTTTTGTTTACAACACCGATTTCACACATTTAATCATACACCTTCAGATCAAAAGATTTTTAAGATCATGAGAAACATATATATATGTACACACACACACACACACACACACACACACACACACATATGTATCAATATATTTTGTGTAGCTTATGTCAATTTCCATTATCACAATGTTGAGAAAGTAAACTGTAGCTTACTTTTGTTTACATTTACTTGGTGCTTTTTCTGGGTTTTACTCCCTCACCGCTTCCTGTAACTCCACAAATCCCCCAGCTAGAATGACAGCTTCCTATACATCTCCTCTGTTTCACTTCTGTTTTCTCTGTATTTCTCCTCATATGGTCTCCAGTTAGCAGGAGCTGCAATTGTGGTCATCGGAGTTTTGGTCGAAATGAAAAGAAATCATATACTTCGAGTGGTGGAACACGTTAAGGACATTTCCCCCGAGTTAGCACATCTGTCTAATGCTGGCTACCTGCTGATCGCTGTTGGGGCCGTACTCACTTTCATGGGCTTCCTGGGCTGCTGCGGAGCCTGCTGCGACAATAAGTGCATGCTCATGACTGTGAGTGACGTCTGATCTTTGGTTTTAGTCACTCTTTTCCGTGAAAAATCTGCTTCTTACCCCAAATGTAATCAGACAGTCAAGACATGTTTCTTATCTGCTGTTTGGCAGTGGAGTGATGAGGCTAATGAAGCTAACAGGTCTATCTCAGCCACAATCTCTTCATTACATACAAAGCCAATTTTTTTTTACTTCACTGATTTTTATTTTTTTTTTACTTCAAATGACGTCATTGTGTTATGCAACTGAAATTTTAAACGAACAATTCGTAGCTCAAAGCTCAAACTGCACTACGGTAGGACGTAGAACCAGTTGTCCAAGATGGCTGCCCTGATAATATCCCAGTGTTCAGCTACATAGAAAAGCTTTGTTTATTTCTATACATTACATTTTGTTTTTGTGTGACACTAAACATACAACCTCTTGGCCTGTCGATTACATTTGGAGTATGGAACGATTGTTTTTTTTTTGTTCACGAAAGCATTCCTTTAAGAACACATATGCTTCACTGGATCCATTTTGATGTTTATGTCTAATGTGACACGTCCTTACAGTTTTTCGTCATCATCCTCATTTTGTTTGTCGTGGAGGTGGTTTCAGCGGTATACATTCTGCTTTACCAGTCTAAGGTAAGAACAATGATCCTGAATATATAGCAAATTATTGTGTACACATAAGCATGCAGTATGATATGTCCAAGCGGCCAGTTGAAAACTGTATCTAGGTCACGGGTCCCCAGTATCAGTCCCCAGAGGTGTGCTGGACAGATATCCCAGTCTCACCTGTTTACGAAAGAATTCGGACTAATTCCAGGTTATTATTCTTAACTGCACATGTCTACAATATTTCCCAGGTGGCCTTTCTTTATCCAGTGAGCTTCATATCTGACCACCTGCGCTCGCATCTTTTATATTGGGTCCATCGGGATCCCGGGAGATCTCTGGGGATCTACTCTAGACACCTGTACTCTAGACCTTATGCTGTTCCATATAGTTTGTCTTTTTAATAAATGTCATAATTAACTTATAATTTGGGTCCTTTTTTTTGTACAAACGCATGAACATTAGCTGCGATTATGCAACAGAATAACATTGTTATAGCAGGTTCGTTTTTATAAATATATTCATGATATTTCAAGAAATTTCCACTAAGTATCAGTTACTATAAAGCTATATTTAAAAACAAAACAAAACACTTACATGCTTAAAATTCCCCTAGGTGTCCAGACTGGGCAATTTTCCATGATGTCTACTTCCTTCATTTATTATCAATTCAGGTTAATAGTGCTAATTTCACATTTCCAGGCAAAGTGCTGACCTCAGAGTTACCTTTAATGCTTTTTTTACTCTGTGGTTAGTGTTAGACCATGGACAGTTACGAAACTTGAAAGAGCCTCTTAGTAAAGACAGGCGGAAGTGAACTTTTTTTGAATATGAGCAGTTAATTGCCACATACAGTGACAAGCATAACTGACAAAAATGCTAAAAAAGAGTACACCAGGTCAGCTACATATATATATATATATATATAGTAAATGGGAAATGTGTTGTAACAATTAACACGGAAACATCGTTTACTTTTTCCTCAGGTGGGGGAAGTGCTGGGAAAAGTTAGTGAAAAATTTGCCAAGGAGATCAAGGAACAGTACGATACAAACGAAGTCTTCACTAAAACGTGGAATGAGACGATGACTCTGGTACGTTATCAGAATCAACGGGATTACACATGCATTTCAATTGAGGGAGCGCCAACTTTTTACTATTTCACACAGCAACTGTATCTAATATGGATAACCAATTTAATTATGCTACAGTAACAGACCTAAAGCTTGTGTGGTGAGACCCGGGAGGATGATACTATATTAATACTGATTTTAAAATTTCAGGGAATAATTGACAACACCACCCTGGGAATTCCACCCGGGGAAATATTTGATAGAGCACAAACTAGCCCTAGGTCACACAGGTTTATTTCTCCAACGAGGGCAAGAGACATGGGTCCAGTATAAAACTAGAAACACTAGATTTTACATGACCAAAAACATTAACATGTAGAACAATGAAGAAACAAAACACACCAATTTTTGACCATCCGCATAAAAGATTAAGGCCTTAACACTAAAATATAATCATAGATTCTAGAAGAATTAATGCATATAAATACATATATGCCACAGCTGTCAATACATCACAAAACACATTTGACTTTTTTCTATTTATTTATTTATTTATTTATTTATTTATTTTCTGCATCTTTAGCCAATTTGTGGCAGGACAGCTCCCTATTAACTGCTACCTACTTTATATTTATCAAATAAAAATTCTTTATTTTTGCCATTAATTAGGTTTAATGCTTTGGTTCGTTGGAAATGGGTCCAATTTACCGTCAAGTAACCAGAATCAGTGTGTGATCTGAGGCGTTCCTTAACTTTCACACTTCATAATTAGCTTCAGACTTTTAGAGTTTTGGAGTGCTTTTACGTTTACCCAAGTAGCTATTAAATGAGTGTTTTTACTTTTACTTAAGGAAAGGTTTACTTCTACTACCTCTGATTAGTAGCTACATATGGACAAAACTAGTTTCTAATCTGCCTGAATGAGCATGATGTCCCAGGTTAGAGTGCTTCTCTTAATTAAACAGTATTATTGTATTATATAACTGTATTATTGTTGATTCTGAAAATAAGTGCCAGAATTTTAAGGTTTGTGTGTGTGTGTGTGTGTGTGTGTGTGTGTGTGTGTGAATGCTCTCGTAGCTGAAATGCTGTGGATTCAGCAACTACACCGACTTCACTGGCTCTGCATTTGTAAACCGCACCTCACTGTACCCCGAGTTCTGCTGCTCGCCAGCATCTGTACAGTGTGTTGAAGGAACTGCAGCTTCACAGGTACACCTCCTGAGTCCACTCCTGGAGTCTGATCACAAACCTATTCATACTCTATAACCTTTATATTCACCACAAACAATTTCAAGGCTTTTCCTTCTCCTGAATCTGCTGATCTGGTTGAGGGTTAGACCTCTTAATGAGGGAGATATAATTTACGGTGGCAAAACCTATCCATCTTTGTCCTTTTGATATCGTCATGTCATTTCCTTTGCAGCATGTGCCCGGATGTTTGGATGCTGTGGTGAAGCTGGTGAAGAGTAACTCTGCTTTGCTAGGGGCCGTGGCTATTTGTGTCGCTGCTATAGAGGTATTGAAACCATAACACCCACATTGGGCACCTTTCAGATGAATATGTTCACAGAAAACTAATGTACACGACGCTGGATTAGAGACAAATGTAGCACCGTGTCCTTTCCCAAATTTGGCACAAAGCCACATGATGGATGCGACTGCCAGGGTCATTCAACCCAAACATGCCAACTGTCACGGGTCTTACATGGAAATTTGTCTATATATTACGTTTAATGCTTATATTGCGTTTTCTCTCTGTCTTTTTTTTAGGTTGCTGCAATGATCGTGTCCCTGATACTGTATAATAGCAATAATTAAATCTGGAAACCTGCAGGAGTGGTTTTGTTTTTTTTTTTTTTGGACATTTTTTAGTAAAATCTTGTATATTTCATTAATAAATTTGTAAACACAAAATTTATGCAAAAAATAAAAAAAAAAATTTTTTAAATGGGGCAAATACAGTTCTATAGGCCAGTGAATTTTTTGCATAAGTTTTGTGTTTACAAATCTGTTCAGTAATATTGGCACCCTTGGTAAATATGAGCAAAGAAGCCTGTGAAGTATTGTCTTTATTGTTTAACCTTTCGATCTTTTGTTTTTAAAAAAAAATCCACACAAATACTCTGCTCTAGTGGATATCAAACAATTGCAAACAAAACACAGGTTTGTAAAAAAAATCTTTGTTAAATATAGGTCTGCAACAATTGTTGGCACCCCTATGAATTCATATTAGAAAAATATATATATTTTTTCAAGTATATTCTCATTGATATTTGACATTTTTTTAGTACACCTGGGTGACTAGGACTAGTCATTCATAACAATGGGTAAGACCAAGGAATATAGCTGTGATGTGTGGGAAATGGTTATATATATATATATATACATATATATATATGTGTGTGTGTGTGTGTGTGTGTGTGTGTGTGTGTGTGTGTGTACTGTATATTATGTTTCTTCATGTGTACCTTTTTGTTTTAAGCAATTATGTATTATTTTTCTGCTTTTTCATCCCTTCAGTGTTTGCTTTACATGCTAAAATCATGCATGGTCAGTCATTTGAGTGGTGTTCCATTCAAGTTTAGCACCTATTAATCAGGAAGTATACTGTAAGTCTGATCGAGCTGAAGTTAGGTATACTCCATTGCCATGCTAATCTGTAAGTGAACTTCTAATGGTGGCTGGGTTACTTAAGAACATGGCCACCATCAGCCAATCAGCTTTCAGCAGGAATTTCCCTGTATTAACACGAAGCGACCACTAACTGGTTTCATAGGCATGATTTTATCACACTTTACCTTACTTGTGTCATTTCACATCCTGTGCAACAAACAATGGTGAAATGTTACATACATACATATATATATATATATATATATATATATATATATATATATATATATATATATATATATATATATACATATATATGTGTATATATATATATGTGTGTATATGTGTATATATAATATATGTGTGTGTGTGTGTGTGTGTGTGTGTGTGTGCCAGATAATTGTAACATTTAAGAACCTTTTGCATCCACTGCAGATATTGGTCGTCCCCCCCCCCAGCCTGAAAGGCCTGCACAATTATTTCCATATTGCAACATGTTACTTTTTGTTTGCTGCATATTTGTTTATTTTTAAGCTGACTATGGACGTTATTAAAGTTACTGTTATTGACTAAACCATGTTTTATATATTATAATAAAAGATTGGTTTTTGCTATGGCTCTATTGAAGAAAAAAAAATGCATTAAACAAAAATGAAAAAAAAAAAAAAAAGGCTCTTTGGTGAAAAAGGTTCCCGACCCCTGCTTTATTGAGCAGCTATACACAAAAATGACCCAGATTCTTGGCTTTGACCATTTAATAAAACAATTAACAGACCTAGTAAACGTTGCTAGTTAATTAATCCTTTGTGTAAGTTCATTTCAACTGCAGTGATGATTTGGCATAGTGAGTAGTGTTGGTTTGAGTTTCAAGGATTCTTGGTTCAAGCCTCACTTTTGGTTACTTATGTAGCATTTGACTGTTCCTCCAGGGCCTGTGCGGGTTTCCTCCAGGTTCTCCAGTTTTCTCCCACCTCTTGAAAATATGTCACTTAATGGTTTAGCTAATGGTCGGACTTGTGAGACTACCGCGACTCTGACCAGGACAAATATGTTTCTGAAGATGACTAAATAAATTAAGTATTTCACTATGATTCCGATGACCAGACTGAGGTATAAGGAATACTAAAACCTAAGGTTTGAGCAATGGGCTACTCAGTAGTGGTTTTTGGATGAATCCCTTAGAAGAGAAACTTGTAATGAAATATAGTGTTCATCAAATTTCCATGATATCAGTGTTAAGATGTGCATTTAATAAAACATGCAGTGAACAACTCTGTTCCACACGTCGTTGGCAGCCATGAAAGAAGTGGAGCTTCCCCATGTACTGTACTAAATCTTAATTTAACCCCCGAGACTTACAGACATAGATCTTTTAAAATAGACTGGATTCTGAAAGCTTATTTTTAAGTATGCATAAATAACATTTTGGCATGCATACTTAAGATTCTAGTAGGTTTTTTTTTTTTGTTAGTATGCATACTTAAGATTCTAGTAGTTTTTGTTAGTATGCATACTTAAGATTCTAGTAGTTTTTTTGGATTATAGTAGTTTTTTTGTAAGTATGCATACTTAAAATTCTAGTAGTTTTTGTTAGTATGCATACTTAAGATTCTAGTAGTTTTTGTTAGTATGCATACTTAAGATTCTAGTAGTTTTTTTTGGATTATAGTAGTTTTTTTGTAAGTATGCATACTTAAAATTCTAGTAGTTTTTGTTAGTATGCATACTTAAGATTCTAGTAGTTTTTTTTGGATTATAGTAGTTTTTTTTGTAAGTATGCATACTTAAAATTCTAGTAGTTTTTGTAAGTATGCATACTTAAGATTCTAGTAGTTTTTGTTAGTATGCATACTTAAGATTCTAGTAGTTTTTGTTAGTATGCATACTTAAGATTCTAGTAGTTTTTTTTGTTAGTATGCATACTTAAGATTCTAGTAGTTTTTTTTGTAAGTATGCATACTTAAAATTCTAGTAGTTTTTTGTAAGTATGCATACTTAAGATTCTAGTAGTTTTTTTGGATTCTAGTAGTTTTTTTTGTAAGTATGCATACTTAAGGTTCTAGTAGTTTTTTTGGATTCTAGTAGTTTTTTTTTTTTGTAAGTATGCATACTTAAGATTCTAGTAGTTTTTTGTAAGTATGCATACTTAAGATTCTAGTAGTTTTTTTGGATTCTAGTAGTTTTTTTTGTAAGTATGCATACTTAAGGTTCTAGTAGTTTTTTTTGGATTCTAGTAGGTTTTTTTTTTTGTAAGAATGCATACTTAAGATTCTAGTAGATTTTTTGTTAGTATGCATACTTAAGATTCTAGTAGGTTTTTTTTGTTAGTATGCATACTTAAGATTCTAGTAGTTTTTTTGGATTATAGTAGTTTTTTTTTGTAAGTATGCATACTTAAAATTCTAGTAGTTTTTGTAAGTATGCATACTTAAGATTCTAGTAGTTTTTGTTAGTATGCATACTTAAGATTCTAGTAGTTTTTTTGTAAGTATGCATACTTAAAATTCTAGTAGTTTTTTTATAAGTATGCATGCTTTAGATTCTAGTAGCTTTTTTGGATTCTAGTAGTTTTTTTTGTAAGTATGCATACTTAAGGTTCTAGTAGTTTTTTGTTAGTATTTGTATATATTTTTTGTACCATGTACGTTTTATGTTTCTATGCTTAAACACTTCTATGTATTAGTAGATCAGGGTTAAATGTTGGGTAAGTTAGTGTTTTTTACAGGCTGAAATTAGAAATAAAGATGCAATTTGTGAAGAGTTTCATTCGTTGCTGGATTAGCACACACGGTCCACCTAAGAGACTGTTCAGTGACAATGGTGGAGAGTTGAACAACGAGGAAATAAGGGCCATGGCAGAAAAGTTGAACATTGAGGTAAAGACCACAGCAGCATATAGTCCCTGAAGCAAATGGTCTTTTAGAGAGACACAATCAGACCCTCACAGAAATACTGATGAAAGTTTAAAAAAAAAAAAAAAAGACAATAAATGTGACTGGAAAACTGCCCTAGATTGGGCATTGATGGCAAAAAAGTCCATGCACAATGTATATGGATTTAGCTATCAACTTGTGTTTGGATAAAATCCAAATCTACCATCAATCTACCAAATCTACCAAGAGTTGTTATGGCAGTCACATGTCAGAAGGTGAACTCCATAGATATCAAAGCAGCTTTTCTACAGGTAAGAGAGTTGATTAGAAATGTCTACATTTACCCTCCTCCAGAAACGCAGTGCAAAGGAACCCTGTGGAAGTCGAACAAATATGTGTATGGTTTGGTAGATGCCTCTCTGTACTGGTACAACAAGCTCAAAGATACTATGCAGCAGCTGGGAGGTCACGTGTCACCGGTTGACCCTGCAGTGTTCTCCTGGCTGAATGATGGTGGTGAGTTGACTGGTTTCTTGCCTCTCACAGTGATGATTTTTTTTTGTGGGGTGGTTCTAAAACATTTTCCTCTTTGGACATCCCACACTGGAAAACTGCTTTCCAAGATGGACATGAAGAGCACAACAGCTTCAGTTATGTACAGTAGGAATGGAAATCCCTTCTGGAAATGGAGAGATACATGTACACCAAAGCACATATATAAAGAGTCTTCAGCCCAATGTTATAGATCCGGACAGAGCTGTGCAACGTAAGGCTCCACTGACAGACCGTGAGACTGACATGCTGAGGTCTAAGATCTCGCAAACAAGCTTATCAGAAAACTAAAGTCAGGGGAAGTGACTCTAAAATTTCAGAACCTGGGAAAAGACAGCTCCTGAAACTGGGAAATCTTCCAGATGGTGGTACTCAAGGCCATCTAATCTTGTCGATGGGAGAAGATGGAAAATTCTCACCTATCTCTCGGCAGTCTAGGAGAATCAGAAGAGTTGGCAGGAGAAACTTTGGCGCTTGCTGATGACATTGATAATGGGATCTGTTTTTCTGCACTCTACTCAGAAATAAAAACAGGCGACAGCAACAGATTGAGCAATTTGCCAATTATTTGTGTAACTGACAATCATTAGCACCGCCCAACAGGAAGTCTGCCATTTTGGATTTTGTGAAAAGTGCAATTGGTGAACTTTTACATTTTTGATATCTCGAACGGTTTGTCTTATAATACTTCAAGAATTGTAACAACGTTCATTTACAGGAAGTGAGGCTATATCTCAGCAACGACCGTGAATATTTTAGAACAGTTCTGAATATCAAAGGAACTCTGATATTCAAACCCATTGTGTGAAAATGTGTGGAACTACAAATCATTCTTCAATCCCTTTGCCTATTATTATGGCTCTGCTTTCCTGTCACTTCTTATGAAATAATCACGCGTCTGTGAATGTGCGGCTCACCGAGTCTGGGTGCTTGGCCCCCCCAAAAGATGCTGCTCGCAGCTTTAATTTACCGCAAGACTCGTCTGTTCTGATACTTTTGCTCGCCTAAAAATCAGGTGGTCTGATACAAAAGGTTCTATGTTTTATATTGTTGAACACATCTAGGTGTAAATACCAGGAAATAAAACGCTGGAATCCTAAACTCTCGTCTCATCTCCGTCTTTTCATCTCAAAACCATATGTGTTTGGTGTACAGCACAAACAAATAAATTGGCCTTGCCGTTCCAGTTGTTTCATAGGGAACGGTGTGTGCTGCCCTAGCAAGTATGCAATTATACAATCCAATCATGTGGCTTGGCTTAAAACCATTCATGGCTTAACACGCTAGCTTTAGAGACATAACAAGCCTAGCACTGATGAAAGCTGCACAAAGCAGTGCAATAAACGGACAGGTAATGCTGCACACGAAAGTTTTTTTAAAAAAAAAAAGAGAAAGGTTTTATTTAATAACTTAATAAAGTTGCCAGTCGTTGCTTTCATCTTTCTCAGTCTTTCATCGCCGTCTAACGTATCATTTAACCGCTCTAACGTCTAAACAGAACAAATATTATGCGCAGTTGATGGATTTACATGATCCCAAGGTTTGGATTCAACGAACTGTTGATGATAAAATGCTGAGTGTTTACTCAATTACATGCATGTTCACAGCCTTCCTTTATGAAATAATAGCCCATTTGTGAAAATATAAGCACCCTACACGTTTAAAATGAGGAGCATGGCTCATGTTTTGTAAAAATCTGCATGATTCAAATTGAATTATCACTGCTTATGAAATAAAATATTTTGTCCTGTTTTCCAAATCTAATTTTATGAATATATCTATATATATATATATTTTTTTTTACACGCTTAACTGGTTTAAAATCTGAGTACTGCTTGTATTGTATTGTCTTCTATGGTGTAATCTTGACTATAATATGGAAGGATTGAGCTCAGGGGAACTAGATTATTTTACCGGTCTGATCTTCTTGGTTGTGCAAACGCAGAACCTTTGACACAGCAAACATTTTACGATGAACTGGGGTAGCTTATTTCCTTTCACAGTTGGGTTTGCATTGTGCGTTTGAAACAACAGACAGTTTTGTGATGGAAATTTTGACGGTTACTCTGCAAGCAGTTTGTGTTCATTCCTAATTCCTCATTTCTTACTTTGCAACACATGCTTTTTTTTTTTTTTTAAGCACTTATTTTTCTACAATGCCAACTGGAGCTGATACACTTCCACAACATGGTGAAAAGTGGTATCTGCAGGATTTAGCATGCTTCCCTATCTCGTATATTTTACCGCAATCCATCAAAGCCCACTTAACACCAAACAGATATTTTGTATGCAGTTCTTTTTTTTTTTTTTTTTTTTTTTTAGACCAAAACCATTTCTTTCAATTTAGTTAATTTGAAGAAGCCTTTATGGGTGTTCTTACCGCCATGGGCAGACCCTCAGCAAACCACACAAACTAGTTATTATAAGCAAAATCTCTTACCTTTTATAGATGGCCACCTGTCCATGCAGTTTGTCTGCATGAGTCTTCCACCCTCTTGGCTCCTTTCCAATCCTGCCAACACCACCAATTTTATGTCGTGGAATCTCTTCAGCAAAAAGGTAAAAACTTCTCAGAGGCTTGGGGTCTTGATGTCAAAAGGTAGACTTTTATTGTTCAAACAAAAAGTCGAGTTGATCTGCTGAAGATCTGAGGGAAGCTGTCGCTGACAAGAGTTACACAAGTTCATAGGGAGGTCAGAAACGGCCTCATTTCGAGTGAGGTGTGGTTAGAAATTGACTCGTGTGTACCTTTTTGCACGTACATGCTTGCTATATAAAAAAAAAACCCTGAGAACTCTGCTCGGGACTCCTGAGACTTGTGTATGTGAGACCTTTCTGCAGGAAGCAATAAAACCTCCTGCCTGTTCCAAGGCTGCTGCATGCACTGTTTATTTTCGAGAATTTTCCAGAACAGTTTGTTAAATTTACACTTGGTTTTCAGGAGAACTAAAAAAAAAAAACAAAAAAAAACCCACTGGTAAGATGACTTGCAAAGGGATCCTGAAGAAACTAATGTTCTGTCGAGCCACACATGATTTTATAGAGATGCCGGTGATCCTGACCCTTTCTGCTCTCCGGACCTGCCTGATCCGTTCGGATGCCCTACCTCTGGATGGAGCGCTCATCAACTGGAGGCTACAGATGTGAGATTGACGAGGACGGTACCGCTTGAAGTACCATAGAAATGGTTTTGGACCTCAATTCCACATGGACGTTCTCGCTGTGGTTGCTGGGACTACAGTTCCTGCGATGGCCCCGGGACTGTGATTACAACATACAGTTTTACTCTCAGGTCTCCTTTAGTGAACAGTGGACTAGTTCAACAAACAGACTTCATATAAAAACCATACTGAACTTTCTTTTACTTTCACACTATCCGGTGTGACCCAGATGAGGACGGGTTCCCTTCTGAGTCCGGTTCCTCTCAAGCTTTCTTCCTCTTAACATCTCAGGGAGTTTTTCCTCACCACCGTCGCCACCGTCTCGCTCAATAGGGATAAATTCACACACTTAAAATCTCCATCCTGTGTTTATATATTTCTGTAAAGCTGCTTCGAGACACAACGTCCATTGTTAAACGCGCTCTACAAATAAAACTAAAATAAAATGAAATCAAATTAATACAATGCAGAAAACGTTGATTTTTGTTGTTGTTGAACGATGATCATTAATACAGATATATAGTATTAACAGTTTTAGTGTTTAAAGTGTATTAATATTAAGATCAGGCCCAAGTGTGTTTATAATTACTGTACATTAAGAAGTGAGACTGTCTGTTTGATGAATGTACTGTCCAAGGTAAACCGCAGAGAGTACTCCAACAATAAAACAAATCTGTAAAAAGTTGAATCCTACACCACATTTTCTCCAAAGCAGGAAAAGATTTGTTTTTGTCAAATATTAAAACAGATAAACCGACATCTATTTTCAGTCACAGTCAGGGATTAGAATGAACAAAGCTTCTGAAACCTTGGTTTATGTGAACAGCTGTTTTTATGGTGTGCTCCTGAGAAAGATCGCTAATTTAACTTTGTGAACAATACATGTAAGTGTTTCCGTGTACTCAATCACACAGACATATAGCCACAAGCTAGTTACACTAACGGGACTAAATATACCAATATATACATTTCTTAGCGTACAAGGAAATCTCTTTTCTTACGATATACATTTCTTATAGTACGGTCCAAAAGAGACGGCATTCCAGTTCTTTTATTTATAACTGGAAATATTGGATCTTGAAATTTTTGTCCGTTTTTCCAGGCCAGATTGATGAAGCTCTATCGTATTAGATTGAGAGCATTGGTGAACGGTCTTGCCACCTATGATTCTCAATCGTAGGTCTGGGATTTGACTGGTTCTTAGGCAGCTTAGGCAGTATGCTTAGGGTTGTTGTCCCGTTGGAAGTCTTGTCCAGCGGAACAGATTTTCTTCTAGGATTGCCCTGTATTTGACTTCATCTTGTCCTTAATCCTGCGCAGTTTCCGAATACCTGCTGATGAAGAGCATCCACAGAACATGATGCTACCACCACCATGCTTCGCAGTGCGGATGGTGTTTTCTGGGCGATTAGGAGCGCTGGGTTTATGATAAATGTAGCACTCAAGTTCCATTATTGTTTCATCAGACTGGAGAACATTTTTCAACACATTTGCTCAACCTCTCCATACAGGATGTCATACGGCTCGTCACACTTCCATGGAGTCCAGCTTTGTGTCCAGGCTGTAAACAGATACTTCCATCTGAACTGTGGAGATCTCGAGCAGCTTCAGGGTTTTCCTTGGCACCTTGGTTGCTTCTCTAACTGACACTGATACTCCTGCTCCTTACGTAGTAACGGACATTTGACATACAGCCTTCTCATAACGGGGTTCATTTTGATCTGTGGGAAGTTTTTTTCAATATGGAATATTGTTTGTCGTGGAGGTGGTTGCAGCAGTATACATTCTGCTCTACCAGAATATGATCCTGAATATATAGTAGATTATTGTGTACACTTAAGCATCCAGTTGCAAACTGTATCTAGATGACTGCTCTCTAGTATCCATCCCCAGAGGTGTGCTGGACAGATTTTAATCCCAGTCTCACCTGCTTACGAAAGAATTCTGACCAATACCAAGTTGTTATTTTCAGCTGTACAATTTCAAGGCTTTTCGTTCTCCTGAATCTTCTGATCTGGTTCAGGGTTAGACCTCTTAATGAGGGTGATATAATTTATGGTGGCAAAACCTTTTCCTTTGCAGCGTGTGGGCAGCTGTTTCGATGCTGTGGTGAACGTGGTGAAGAGTAACTCTGCTTTGCCAGGGGCCGTGGCTATTTGTGTCGCTGCTATAGAAACCATAACACGCTGATTGGGCACATTTTCGGATTAATATATTCACAGAAAACAAATGTACACGACGTTGGATTAGAGACAAATGTAGCACTGGGTACTTTCCCAAATTTGGCGCAAAGCCACATGATGTACGCGACTGCCAGGGGTATTTCTGAACTCCCATGGTCATCCGGCCCAAACGTGGATATTTGTCTACGTATTACGTTTAATGCTTATATTGTGTTTTGTCTCTCTTTTTATGGGTTGCTGCGATGATCGTGTCCATGATACTGTACAAGATTTAAACCTGCAGGTGTAACACTGAGACCGCTCACATCTCACAGGATACAATAACACAGTCTGAAATTACACTGGTACAAAATTATACATATTCTGTCCCACATTATAAACTATGTGTACAGAGTCAGAGTCGTTTTTTTATGCATTTTGTAATCCTGTATGTTTCTTCAATGACTTGAATTGTGAATGCAACCACAATATGTATGCAAGAAAATGGGGGCCAATACATTTCTATAGGAATAAAGGTTTTATATTTTATATACGTATAGCTTCATGTTTGTTGACGTGTACCTTTTTGTTGTTCGTAATTCCGTATTTATTTTTCTGTTTGTTTTACAGGCAGAAATCATTTAAACATAAAGCTGAAACGAACGTGCGCCGATTCAAACAGCCTTGTTTGTCAATAAACTTTTCCATATGGATGCACGTAATGCCTCGAGAGCCATTTATTACAGTTGTGATTACATAACAAAAAAGAAAACAGCTGAAAATCTTACTGGAAGCTACGGGCCAGAGTTATTGCATCATAAAATGTAAGAGCCAATCATGTTTCAGTATGCAAATGCAAGCTGTGAGGCAACTCCAGTTTAGCAGGAGAAGGGGATTCGTGGCAAACTCCTAAAACACTGGTTCGATGAGGAAAAACCTGTTAATGTTGTGACTGCACAAAAGAATGCAAATTGTGGTTTATTTTCGTGAAATCAGATATTTATTACTGAATACAGAAAATACGTGTGTGTATTGGGTGACTTTACATACAAACATAAAATTAAAAACATTTTTCTTTAAATTTTCTTTTTTTTTGTTACAGTATACTAAATACTTATAATTCGAATAATACTTTGCTATAATTTTGCGATAACTCCGTGATCATTATCTGATTAAATTAATGTGTTTAGGAAAAAATTAACCTGTAGCAGTCCTATACTGTGTTCCATCCCATCCATTTTATAACCTGAAGCAAAAGGTGAAACGTCGCTCTGTCATTCCTCAGCCTTGTCGGACAAACAGTTAACCTCTGAGCCCACGCTGATGCTGCGCTGGCGCTGTTTGTGTTCCTCAGCAGCCCGTTGTGGCGCTTCAGGAAATGTCGGAACGGTCAAGAGCGTCATACCTGACAGCGCATTATCATTGGTCGACTGTGGGGTCATGACCTGGTCTCCGATTGGCTGGAAGGAGAAGAAGTCTGGTGTGCTGCGGTTGGTGTTGGTTGAAGGTGGAAGCCTTGGCTTCATTTCCTGCTTCAGCACTTGTGTTAAAGGTGGAGGTATCTCCAGCATCGTCAATTCTTTCTCATTCTTATCTTTCTTCAACCCGTCTTCCACACGTCCGCCGTTCGGGTTAAAATCCTGTGCCGAGAGAGGAGTGTGCGTCTTGGAGGTTTCTCCACAGATGCAAATGGTGCTCTGGGTGTCGTTTCCTAAACCTGACGGCAGCGATCCTCCCGCACCCTCGTTCCGCCCGACGTACCTTTCCCCCTCCACCTCCTCCCCGTCAGAGTAGGAGGTGTCGGGGTTGACCGAACGCATCAATCGCTGCAGCTGAGTAGAGGTTCTGCAGAAGGCTCCGCCCACAATGCTGGTGGCAGAAGGGGCGGAGCTAAGGAGTCGGTTGAACAGAGCGAGGTTGTGATTGCGCGTCGCGGATTCTTCCAGGTTCTCATCAATTTCTTCCAGAGGCTGGAAATGCATCTCTTCCTTAGAAATTCTGGATTTTAGAAAAAGTGGTTTTATGCAACTGTCTGGAATTAAATGTAAATTTAAAAAAAACTAGACTACCAAAAACTAGGTACTGAAAAAGCTTTCAATGTGTGTGTGTGTGTGTGTGTCGTGAGACACCTACGCCATGTCGAAGGTGGAGCCCTGGAAGGAGGGTTTGCGGAGGACGAACAGCGTGGCGGCGGTGTAAGGCGGCCGAGGGTTTGAATCGTTCCAGTAGCGATCCCTCTCCATTTTGGGTAAATCCCCATACATTTCATCTACTGCCATCATCGATACCTTGAAAGTGAAGTACAACACACATTTGATATTCTGTATAATATAGCTATTACAGACACTGAACATATACGCAACATTAAACACCTCTTACACAGAGCTTCTTAACGATGCACTAATTATCTAGAGATCTGCCTGAAATGTAATGATCAGTATTATAAAACATCGATGCAGCGACATTCCTCTGAGACGTTTCTTCAAAGAAACAGATCTGGCAGACTGAGTTGCAACAAATACATGAGTGAATGAATGAAGTGGGAAGTGAATAAATGAGTGAAGAAAAGAATGAGATGATGGATGGATGGAGGGATGGACGGATGACTTTAGACACACCTGGAAGTTCCTGTCTATGAGCCAGTTGGTTTCGAAATCATCATCATCCTCACCAAACGGGTTGATCAGCTGTTCGGCTACCTACATTTACAAAGAGATACGACACAGCACGCGCGCACACACACACACACACACAACAGAAAGACTTTAAAGATGAAATGACAGAATTTTGTATAAGAAATAATATTTGCAGATTTCTAGAACATAAGAGTGACATAAAAGACATTTAACAAAAAGTGTGTTAGTTCCCTTAAGTTCACTTGATTAGAAAATTTATTCCAAACTGGAAAAGAATCATAGTTTTCATAGGTACGGTTGAGCTGAGATCATAATTTTATTTATTTACGTTGTGTGAGAGTTCTTCATGAGTTCCTTGTTTGTCCTGAGCGGTTAAACTGCCCACCGTTCTTCAGAAGAAATCCTCCAGGTCCTGCACATTCTTTACTTTTCCAGCATCCTCTGCATATTCGAGCCCTTTCCTTTCAACAGTGACTATACGATTTCGAGATCCATCTTTTCACACCGGGGACGACCGAGGGACTCGTACGCGACTATTACAAAAGGCGCAAACGTTCACTGATGCGCAGGTAAGCAACACGATACATTAAGAGTCGGGGGGTGTAAACTTTTGAACAGGATGATCGGTGTAAATTGTTATTACTTTATTTGAAGATCTTCATTTTTTTCCATTTAGTACCGCCCTCCAGAAGCTACAGAAGATATTTACATGTTTCCCAGAAGACAGAAATAATCAACAATTAGTCTTCTGTCCTCAACGCTTTCATGTAAATTCGGAAATTTTGAAGCAACAGCTTGACCTTGTAGCACGGACACTTACTGAAACTTTACGTAAGCTCTTTACGTAAGCTAAGATCTCCTTACAGAAAGCTTAGCCCGAGCAACGCTTAGAAATTTTTCATTGCTAAGTAACAACACTTTTTTTTTTTTTTTAATTTATTTTTAAAAACCCTGTTTTTTCATGAGACTTAAAGTGCATACAATGCCACACAAAATCGTCGTGTTAGCTGTTACTATAGCGACGAGCTCATATTAGAACTAGCGCATTAATATAAACCTGTGAGTCACAAAACTTCTGACCAATCAAAGTCGACCATTCGACGCTGCTGTGGTGTAATAAATATTAATTAAGCAGCTGGTTTACTCGAAAAGACCGTCGAGAGAGTTGTTTCGTGGGCCGACGCCCTGTTCCTGACCTTGAGCCAGCCTGCGTAGAAGAAGAACTGGAGAAGGGTGAAGATGGGGACGTAGAGGTCGAGGTCGTGACCCGGGTAACCCTGACTCGGGTCCAGAAACTGCCGGCCAATCAGACACACCAGGAAGAAGCTGTACACCGCTAATGTCACCACCTGAGATGGAGGGAAGAGTGCTTCACTTTTATATTGAATTTTATAAGAAGGACACAAACATACAAGACAAGACTGTCACATATCCGTGGTACTTTAACAAAACAAATCTCTTTCTTTGTTTAACGTTGTGTTAAAACTATTAAACTGACTAATTGGAAACTTTTAAGTGCTTGACTCTTGCTGTTATGTCAGTGACTGACGATTAATATGCGCTTCTGCTTTTAAAAAGGATTGTAAATAGTACATGCTTTTGCCTGTTTTTTGATTAATTATGTCAATTTACTGATGATTAAGAATATTTTTAATTGTAATAATTAACATTAATAATGGAAGTTTAATTAACTGGACATCAGCCCGTACTCATAATCCGCGATCACACGAGATTTAATTAGACAAATTAGCAGGTTAAACAAAGCAAGCAAAATTTACACTTCATATTAGAATATTAAATTACACTCCACTATTTTTCCTCACCAGCATGCATACACACACACACACTCTCTCTTACCTGTGTGTAAACAAGCGGCACGCTGATCATGTCATAGTGGAAGAGCATACTACATTTCTCTCTGAACTGATTCAGCTCCTACAAAACACAAAGAAGTGTCAGGCCAAGCACGAATAACTGTCATACTGTATTATCATCATTTTTGGATTTGATTTCATCATAAATCTACAAATCACCGACGAGATCTTATACAACCCCAATTGCCAAAAAAAAGTTGGGACGCTGTGTAAAATGTAAATAGAAACAGAATGCAATGATTTGCAGATGTGATAAACCCGTACGTTATTCACAATGGAACATAGAAAACATATCAAAGGTTTAAAGTGAGGAAATGTGACGCTTTAAGGAAGAAAAATAAGGTCATTTTGAATTTCATGTGTTTTCATGTGAATTGTACTAAGACACTTGGTCCAGCTTGGTTGAAAGATTATTGATACATTTATTAATAACGATGCAGTGAATATCTGATTCCCAAAGGATATATGTTAAAAAAATTTTTAAAAAGCTATATGTTAAAGGCAGAGGAGCGTTTGGTTTTCGACTCGTGCCAATTCGTGCGGAATTTGAACCGAGGGGAGAAGAGAGAGAGAGAAAAAAGGAAGCATTCATTATTAGCTTAGAGAAGACTGAGACAAAACCAGAGCGAGAACGGTTCCCCTCTCGGGATGGAGCCTTACTGTCACGCAAGCACAGCTACAAAAATAGGCTTATATTTGTTTTATTTCACACACGAGGGAAACCTGTCGTCACGAAGCACATGAATGTTACAAGCCCAATTCCAAAAATGCTGGGACGCTGTGTAACATGGAAATAGAAACAGAATGCAATGATTTGCAGACGTGATAAACCCGTACGTTATTCACAATAGAACATGGAAAACATATCGAATGTTTAGAGTGAGGAGATGTAACGCATTGATACGGAAAAAAAATAAGGTCATTCTCAATTCGATGGCCGCAACACGTCTGAAAAAAGTTGGGACGGGGGTAATAAAAGGCTGGAAAAGTAAGCGTTAGTAAGAAGAAACAGCTGGAGGTTAATTGGGAACAGGTCAGTAAGATGATCGGGTATAAAAGGAGAATGTCAGAGAGGCGGAGTCTCTCAGAAGTAAAGATGGGCAGAGGTTCACCAATCTGCGAAAAACTGCGTCTACAATTTGTGGAACAATTTCAGAATAATGTTCCGCAACGTAAAATTGCGAACACTATGAATGTCTCATCACCTACAGTACATAATATCATCAAAAGATCCTGAGAAGCTGGAGAAATCTCTGTGCACAAGGGAGGAGGGTGAAAACCAATACTGCATGCCGGTGATCTTCGGGTCCTCAGGCGGCACTGCGTTAAAAACAGGCCTGATTCTGTAATGGAAATCACTGCATGGGTTCAGAAACACCTCCAGAACTCACTGTCTGTGAACACAGTTCACCGTGACATCCACAAACGCTGCTTAAAGCTCTATCACGCAAAGAAGAAGCCATATGTGAACATGATCCAGAAACGTCGCCGTCTTCTCTGGGACAAAGCTCATTTAAAATGGACCGAGGCGACGTGTCTGTAGTCAGACGAATCCAAATCTGAAATTGTTTTTGGAAACCATGGACGCCGCGTCCTCTAAACTAAAGAGGACTAAAGAGGAGAGGGACCGTCCGGCTTTTAATCAGCACTCAGTTCAAAAGCCTGCATCCCTATACCCTCAGAGATGCAGGCTTTAAATCAAAATCTGATCTTTATCTCTGAACTAAAGCTTTTCATTGTGATTAGAAAGGCTTCATGAAAAATGACCCACAATTTATTACAAGAACATTTTAGCGATGGTGCTTCATTTCTGTTAAAACCACGACCCAGTTCTCTAGGCTAGTTATATTTGAATCAGGTGAACCCGTTATGCTTCTATATCTCTGAGCACAAAGTGTATAGTAGTGTGTTGAACCATGGGCGATCATATTGTAAGAGTAAACGATTGAAATGATTACCTCCATCAGCAGTTTATAAGTGTTATTGTCTTTGATTCGGCCTTCACATCGAGCCACGGCGGCCAGATTAGCGAACCACACACACGGGATCCAGTATTTATTATAGGGAGACTGCAGACTCTCAAACCTCTTCCTCTCTTGCCGGGTCATAAATCCTACAGAGAGTGAGAGAGATTCCAAACTTTTATGTCCAAAGTTCAGCACAGTTTGAGGAATTATCCTGCCTCAACAGGGTTATTGGGTAATAGGTACAATGTAGCAGAAACATTAATAGATGACAGATTTTTGAAAAAAATCTGAGTGCAATTATAAAACTATATATTTTGAGCACCAGAAACATTTGAAGAGCTCTTTGAGTTCATACCCACGATCACAAACACCAGAAAGTGAATCCTTGCTAAGAGTTTACTCCTGCTTTAATCTTACATGTATTAACAGACCCATCATCGACATATTTCAGGCTTACCTGCCTCTACCACGTGGTCCACGGTGGGAAAGCGCTTGAAGACGGCGGTGCTGACGGAGCGCAGGATGAGCAGAGCAGACAGACTGGTGTAGCGCATGAGTGTACGCCGCAGCAGCCTTCCACGCTCATCCCCGCCCTGCACACCGCCCGAGAGCACGCACATCACCCGGTCCGGCAACGGGATCGACGTGTACTGACTCCACCAGCGGTTCACTATCACCGTCACGTAGAAACCTGCACGGATTTACATCATGGATGTGTAGAAATACAGATTGCCTCACTACGTAAGTTTCTATAGTGTATAAGAATGTAAATAAATCAATACTGATACCCAAGACAAAAGACATTGGGATGAGGCTGGCGTAATGGTTGCAGTAAATTGAGAGTTTTTCGAAGTGTCTCTTCTGCTGATCCACAAGAAGGAATCTGGAAAAGTTACTGTACATGTGAGTGAACTGAACCAGTAGAGTAAACGGTACCGTGTCAACAAAGTTGCTTTGCCAACCATGCTGTCCCAAATACCTAAAAAACTCTATCCCAAATTCCCAACCATGCGGTCCCAAATTCTCAAACACCGTCTCAAATTCCCAACCATGCTGTCCCAAATTCCCAACCAGGGTTCTAATTTCCCAAACACTGTCTCAAATTCCCAACCATGCTGTCCCAAATTCCCAACCAGGGTTCTAATTTCCCCAAACACTGTCCCAAATTCTCAAACACCGTCTCAAATTCCCAACCATGCGGTCCCAAATTCTCAAACACCGTCTCAAATTCCCAACCATGCGGTCCCAAATTCTCAAACACTGTCCCAAATTCCCAACCATGCTGTCCCAAATTCCCAACCAGGGTTCTAATTTCCCCAAACACTGTCCCAAATTCCCAACCATGCTGTCCCAAATTCCCAACCAGGGTTCTAATTTCCCCAAACACTGTCCCAAATTCTCAAACACAGTCTCAAATTCCCAACCATGCGGTCCCAAATTCTCAAACACCGTCTCAAATTCCCAACCATACTGTCCCAAATTCTCAAACACTGTCCCAAATTCCCAACCAGGGTTCTAATTTCCCAAACACTGTCTCAAATTCCCAACCATGCTGTCCCAAATTCTCAAACACTGTCCCAAATTCCCAACCAGGGTTCTAATTTCCCCAAACACTGTCCCAAATTCTCAAACACTGTCTCAAATTCCCAACCATGCTATCCCAAATTCCCAACCAGGGTTCTAATTTCCCAAACACTGTCCCAAATTCCCAATCATGCTGTCCCAAATTCCCAAACACTGCTTCAAATTCCCAACTATGCTGTCCCAAATTACCAAACACGGTCTCAAATTCCCAACCATGTTGTCCCAAATTCCCAAACACGGTCTCAAATTCCCAACTATGCTGTCCCAAATTACCAAACACTCTATTCTATATTCCCAAACAGTGTCTCAAATTCCCAAACACTCCACCAAAATTCCCACGCTATACCGATGGTTTTTCGTCAGTCTTGACAAAAATGGTAATTCCTGCTTCTATAGAGCATGATAAAAATATTTTTCCTTAGTAGGTTACTCACCTGTATGTGATGCTGATGGCAGTATACATGGCGAAAAAAGCCAGAAACTCCTTGTAGAGAACTTTATAGATGCTCCCCTTCCAGGCCAGCAGAAGCTTGGAGAAGCCGCAGAAGCGAGCGTTCGCCACACGTGCCGTGTACGTCACCGTCATCTGAGGGTTCACAGCTTCCTACTGGGGTTCTGCTAGGAACCCTGTCTGAAATGCGAACGCTGTTCGGTAGGGTTCTACATCCAGGTTTGATGGGTTTCCTCCGAGACTGCAGAACCCTTAACCTCAGTGTCTGATCTATCAAAAATCCATCGGATATATATTCTGAGAACAAGAAATCACACAAAGAAAGTGGATGTGCACGTCGCTTCAGCTGTTTCAGGCTACAGTCAAATTATGTTTTCTATATTTTATTTTATTTTATAGCCCTGACCTAAGCGAAGAACAACACTTCTGATTGGCTTTCAGAGCTCAGTCTATCCAGGAGCTCTGGGATAAATCTGCGTTATGAGGAGGATGGAGCTCATTAACCCGGAGTCCCGCTGCTCAGACCGCTGATTCGTTCTCTTCGTCGAGACGTTGGTTAGGAGTCATTTCACTGAATCGATTCTTTGAAACAAACCACGATGCAGCTCAACTAGTCAATAATACTAATTTTTAATCAGTGCAACTCAAAGTGCTTTACAGAAATAAAGAAGATAATCAAAAAAATAAAACAGTAAGATCAAACTACATTAAGGATGGGTTTGTTTGACTCGCCTACAGTAATCAAATGAAAGCAATGACTCAAACGAGTCATTCAAGAATCAATTTCTTCACGAATCGCTCATTTCTCATCTCAGGGCTGATCCATTGCGAGCGATGGAGCGGTAAACAAGAAGCACTTGTGTGTGGAGAGTACTAGACATGACCAACATGCACAAACATCATACCGTTTATAGAGATACCGATTAACCCTTAACGAGATACAGATCAAACTTCTGCATTATTTTTGAGGTGGTAAATGAGGTAAACACCGCAATTCATCCGAAACCCCTACAGAAACTCTCAACTCGAGTGTGTGAGGCCGACCCACATAATGACTGCATTATCTGTTCATTAAATCCAAATTATATCAAACGTCATTTGGAGATTTCAGGTTTCTCTTGATTTTTTTCCGGGATATTCTTCTCTCGCCGACCCTCATGAGGTAACACACTGTGCTGAAACTGCAGGGTTTCTTGTTTGTACAGATTATGATCACAGGATGAAAGATGGCCTCTGCTGCTCCAGTCACTTCACATTTTTTAGATCCCAGCAAACTTTTTTTTTTTTTTATTGCAATCTTCTTTCAAACCTCCTAATTTATGTAGCAAAGCTTGTGCTTTAGACATGGTGCACATTAGACACATTAGAACTTTGGAAGTTTAAGGCTGGGATGAGCGACCATTTACAGTACACCATGTTTACTCAAAGCACCATATTTCATAAACAATACATTTTTTCTATATTAATAATTTCCTGAAGAAAAAAATTACACAGAACGCAGATCCAACTCTACACATCCAGCATCTTTCTCCTGGTCAGTCAGTGCCAAAACCTATTATTTGCATACTGAAACCTGATTGGCTCTTGTGTTTTATGACACAATAACCATTTCTTGTCGTATGTTTAGAAGGTTTTGCTTTTAAGCTCTCGTTTCATCCTGAAGTCTATTTAAACATGTTTATATGGATAAATCTCTTCGGCTATATAACGGTCAGTGAGCAGAGGCTAAAATATAAAAAATCGTCACTCCAGCAGTTTTGAATCCTTTCCAAATAAGTTTCTAATTTGCATATTCAACACATGATTTAAGGGAAGGTGAGGAAAAATATTGAGAACATCAGCTGATCTCCGATCATGTTACTTCAGTAAAATAACTTGAGGTGGAAAAAAAAATGTGAATTTGTGTCAGGATGGTTTTTAAACAGTTTTATAATTTATTATAAATGATTTTTTTTAAAAAGCAAATTGTTATATATGAGCATATACTTTGGGCATTTTCAATGCTTGTGCTATTTTCTTATAGCCACTTCCCATTTTTTTTTGAAGCTCAACAACCTTTTGACGCACATCACAGCTATATTCCTTGCTCTTACCCATTGTTATGAATGACTAAGGGAATCTGGCCTGTGTGTTACCTCATATTTATACCCCTGTGAAACAGGAAGTCATGGTTGTGGAACCTGTGCACCTGTGGAACAGTCCTTAAGACACGAACGGTATACAGGCGGTAGGCAATTAAGGTCAAGGTGACTCTGAAAAACACCAGAAGAAAGATGTCTAGGGTTCCTGCTCACCTGCGTGAACATGCCATAGACCTGCTGCAGGGAGGTATGAGGACTGCAGATGTGTCCAGAGCAATAAACTGTAATGTCTGTAATGTAAGACGTCTAAGACGGTGCTACAGGGAGACAGGAAGGACAGCTGATCGCCCTCGCAGTGGAAAATTACATGTAACCGTGTGTCCCTCCAGACGTGATCGAGAACTTGCAAATGCCTTGGTGGAAGAGTGGGGGAACATCTCACATCAAGAACTGACAAATCTGGTGCAGTCCATGAGGATGAGATGCACTGTAGTACTTAAAGCAGCTGGAGGCCACCAGATACTGACTGTTACTTTTAATATTAACCCCCCCTTTGTTCAGGGACTCATTATTCCATTTCTGTTCATTAAATGCCTGTGAAACGTCATCAATTTGTCTCATATATATGCTTTTACACATGTTTAGAAATTTGCTGGAAATAAAAGCAGTTGAACGTGAGAGGACGTTTGTTTTTTTGCTATATATATATATATATATATATATATATATATATATATATATATATATATATATATATATATATATACGCTGATTTCCTTTTCCAGCAGGACTCGGCACCTGTCCACAGTGCCAAAACTTCTAGTAACCGGTTTACTGACCGTGGTATTACTGTGCTTGATCGCCCAGCCGACTCTCCTGACCCGAACCCCATAGAGAATCTACGAGAGACACCAGACCCGACGATACAGACGAGCTGAAGTCCGCTATCAAAGTAAGCTGGGCTTCCAGAACACCTCAGCAGTGCCACAGGCTGATCGCCTCCACGCCACGCCGCACTGATGCAGTAATTCCTGCAAAAGCATTAAATCCCCGTCCGAGTATCGAGTGCGTAAATTAACACACTTTTCATCCGGTCGACATTTCTGTATTATAAATTCTTTATTCAAATATCTTGAGATACTGGATTTTAGATTTCCATTCGCTGTACGCCGTAATCATCGAGACTCAAACTGGAAAAAAAGCCTCGAAATATTTCACTTCATGTGTAACGAATCTAGAATATATGAAAGTCGCACTTTTTGAATTAAATAATAGGGGGGGAAAAAAACGAACTTTTCCACGATATTCAAATTTTTTCGAGACGCACCTGTTCACGTATGTAAATATATAAAAACCTGGCTAACGCAGAATGAACGCTAACCGGAACATTCTCACCGACTCGAAAATAACATTCAGTAGCTTTGATATAATACTGTAGATTAACACTGTTATTGTGGTGGGGGAAATATTATTTTTAAACCAACGTAAGACAGAGAGGTGATGGATAATTAATGCTTGTTGTGTTCAGATATACTGCATATTGTTAAATTTATTGAAACAGCACTTAAACGGAGAGAGAGGAGCGGGGGAAGGTAAAACATGTTCCTTTACTATGTGCTTCATTAGAATTCAGAGAAACATCCTGCTGAAACCATACGCAAAAAAAAAAAAAAAACAGAAATACTGTCAGTGTTATTCTGTATAATTAACTCTTGTAATTACACAGTGTGTACACAATAATTACAAATAGAAAATCTTTCACTGGGAGGAAACTGTAACAAACCAACAAAAAATATATATATCCCATGAAGTAAAACACAAGGTTTGCAAAGAGGTTTACGGCAAAGTATAGCGATGAGATGTAGCTTCTCCTAGCATAACCCTGCCTGCTTCATCATTACTGTAAAGTGAGATTCATGTAAAGTAAACACAAGGGGGCCGTGTTGACCAGCAGTGGAATACCTTCTTTAACAGCTTCTGATGATTGTGCATGACAAAGTAAACAGTGATCTGAGGAGGTTGCGGAGATCAAGATCGCAAACGGCAGAACCCAACGCAGATGATTATTACTCGCATACAGCCACCGCAAGGTTTGTGCAAGATAACGAGATTATCGTCCCTACGCCATATTACACTGCTACAATATCCGGCGATGTTCATCACCGACTATACTACCTCGTCAGACCTGCCGACCTTTACGCATTTTGAGTAGGTGTGCCATAAAAACATTAGCGTACGCTAACGGTAGAGAGTAAAAGGTTATTCTTTGGGGGCATTGCATTATGGGTAGTGTAGTTTGGGGTGGGGATCAGGGCTGAGAGTTTCCCTTTTTTTAAAGCAAAATTTTTTGTTTGTGGAAGTAAAACCGACCGGAATAAACGCCGCCCATTCAGCAGAACTGGCTTCTGACTCATCATTGTGAAGGGAAAAGATCAATAGAAAAGTACCCAGAAAGGTGTGCAGAAAGAAGTGCGCTCTGGCCCTGGAGCTCTCCGTAAAGCACACTAGTACGACACACGTGAATCTGGAATGATCTGCACAGGTACTTTGGGGGGGTGGCTGCTGACACTTCCTGGAAGAACCGCCCCTTTTACCCCTTTGGTGCTCTCAACTCATGCAGAGATTACAAATATTACACACCGTATAATAATAAACTGATGTTAAATATTTGTTATGGACAAAAAAAAATATTTGTTAGGGAAAGAAATTTACCAAAAATGGTCTCAAAAGAGGAAAAAAGGACGGGGTTAAAAAACAAGGTATTTTTTGTTTGTTTTTTTTTAACCCGTGCTCTTCTGCTCACTACAGTGACAATATCTTCTTTCTTTTTTTTTTTTTTTTAAAAAAAAAACACACCATTCAGCTGGTAATATTATTACACCTTAATATTCAGCATAAACTGGAAATGGTATTTTTCTCGGACTTTTGTTCTGGATGATTTTGCCAGGACACAAACAAGCATTAGGCAGAGTTCATTACACCATCTGACGTACAGCGTTAAAAGCAAGCGTTCCCCCGAACCTATCGTCAGGGTTAAAGAAAAACATGGCGGTGCCGAGAGATCGTACACTTCTGATGACGATTTTGAGACACTGACTCGAAGGGCGGTCAGTTTCAATACATCAAGTACATTCTTAGTCAGAGATCAGACGCGGTTTTGTTTTTTTTTTTCTTCATCAGCTTTCAAGCAGTTTTTATACCCTTTTACACGTAATTCACTATCACACAATAAAATAAAATCACTCTGTGCTGTTTAACGGATTAGAATAAGGAATTTCTGTGAGTAAAATAAAACAGCCTCTGTGTGAGAAATGAGGCAGAGAGAGAGAGAGAGAGTGTGTGATGGAGAGAGAGTGATAGAGAGAGAGGGAAAAACGCTCATATAGAGACACGGGTGTATGTAGTGTTGCAAGCCTTTATCACTATGAAGCTTTCCAGATCTGACGATGATGAGCGTGTCGATGAGGATGTGTTGCTGTGGGGTCTGAGAGGGTTAATGAACCAGCGGGCAGCGGCGGAAGGCTGTGTAGATGTGTGTGTGTGTGTGTGTGTGTGTGTGTGTGTGTTTAAGGGAAGATAAGTCATTTGTTGGGGGGATTGTAGGGCTCCAGGAGCAGTTTGGAAAACGTGTTGACTTTGTCTGCTCCTCGTACCTCGTGAGGAAGTAGAGGCAGTTTGACTATGTGGAAATCCTCATACAGGTCCTCCATCTGAAACACACACACACACACACACACAAACACACACACACAGTCTGATGTTTGCGTCTCTGCTTCAACCATGAGGCATAGGTCAAGTGATGAAGCGAAACAATAATGTTTTTCATAGAAATCTTCTCCTGAGGCGCTGGTTGACGCACCATAGATACACGTGGATCTTAGATGATCTCACGTGAGCCTGCCATATACAAGCCCCGCCCCCTACATTGCAATGCTGCAGAAATATATCTACATCAGCCTCATCATTTCATTTAAACACTCGCTCACCTGCGAGCGAGTAAACGTGTCTAAGTACTCGTGAACGACCGGAGCCGTAAACGCCTTAACGTCGTATCTGACACAATACACCTCACACGCTCACCTGGTCCAGGTACTTGGACTGGATCTTGTGTCTGGCCTCGCACATCTTGCAGGGTCTCTCGGCGTCGGGAAACACCAGCTGGTTGACGATGATGTTGTGCGTGTCGATGTGGCACTTGGCCAGCTCCTGGATCAGCCGCTCGGTCTCGTACAGGGACAGGAACTCGGCGATGCACACGCAGATGAACGTCGTCTGCTCCTGTTTCGACACGCGGAAGGGACGAGGAAAGAAAGAAAGAAAGAAAGAAAGAAAGAAAAAAGAGACAAGACAGGTTAGAGCTCCAACTAAAACACTCTTGATGATGAAAACAAGGTTTAAATCTATACTCTTTGACTGAATGCTGACAATTGTATTAACATACTCATTTCCAAACAATGAACATGTTCATTTCCCCCACATTAACACGGATATGTACATTTTTTTTAAAAAATCTATTCTATCAATTTACCACGCAGCCCATCAGCGTCAGAGATCCCGTCGGCCGTTTCGGACACGTTTTAAGCAGATACGCTTGAAACGACTCTCTGTGAATGCGTGACTTATAAACTCACTAAAAAGAGGAAACAGCAGTTTTGTTGGGGGAATAAAAAAAGGGGGAGGGGGCTTTAAACGCACGATGGACATACTTGTAGTGAGTGAAACAGGTGACTGAACTTCACAGTGGTCAGGTTTCCAGTACGAAGTGTTTAACAGTGTGTTCCGGGACTCACCGGATCTTTAAACTGCTCGCTGACGGAGCGGATAACGGGAAGCGTCTCCTCCAGTTTGGAAGCCAGCTGATCCGCGTTCATGTCGCCCAGCCCCAGCATGTTACACATCTACGGCGAGAGAAGGAAAAACACAAAAACAAACAACTCTGATTACATTAAATTTCCCAAAAGGCACAGGCTGCGTTCACGCCATGTCGGAATTACCGTAATTACCAGACGACACCCCGGGTACGTTCTACTCGGAGCCGTTCACGTCCTCGCACTCGGAACTCCGTGCTAGCTTCGTTAAACTGTATTGCGTGTCTTTCGTTTATTTCCAGATTCATTTTGAATTATCACGACATTAATAATAGTCAATTATACAAATTATTACACAGAAATATTACGAGATGACTACTTAACTACATTTTACTGCTGACGCTGCCGGTGTTTCGAGCGTTTCCGCATGACGTCTCGGCGGTACGCCTCAGCAGTCAGGTGGTACGCCTCAGCGGTCAGGTGGTACGCCTCAGCGGTCAGGTGGTACGCCTCAGCAGTCAGGTGGTACTCAGTCGGAACTCTCAGTAAATTTCTAGCTTGCACGTTGTAATTACGAGTTCTACGAGGACTTGAACGCTTTTTCCATGTTGGAATCACGTAATTACTACACGGCGTGAACGCAGCCGTACAGAAAAGTTTGTACACCCCTACTACGAAACGACGGTTTTATTACAGATGTTCCTCTTCCATCACGTACGACATGAAATGACAGTGTGCTACCACTGCCCTATTTAATACAAATACGCTCAGCCACATCCGTCTCACCTCTCACTGTGCGACAGGGTTAAATTAATCAGTCCCTCCAGCATGAACTACTTCAGAATTTGAGCTCGTTTTAGTTTTTTTTCCTGCCTTAAAACAACAAACACGTCTCAATAGGTTATCAGACACCTTAAATGAGGATGTCCCAGCATGCAGTGCAGCAGACCTGAGAGATGAAGGGGCTGATCTGGTTCTTGATCTGCATGAGGCGGCCCAGGCCCCGCTCCACGATGGTGGGGAAGTTGAGCAGGCGCAGCGTGTGGCCTGTAGGAGCCGTGTCAAACACCACCACGGAGAAGTTCATCCCTTTTACTAACCTGCAGCAGAGCGCGAGAAAGAGAGTCAACAATCGGTAAATTACAGTAACACGCTCAGACTGAATAATTGGAGCGGTCTCTTTGCGCCACCTGGTGGCCCATGAACAAACTTTCACATCAACTCATTTCCTTAAAAATATCTGCTTGGTTTCTAACAATACGTTTTAACATAAAATATAAATAATGAATATTAATCAATAGGACCTGAATTTTGTTACATAACAAAATGATGATAAATATCACTGCTCGGGTGAAATAATCAATTTCCATACAGAACAATCAACAATGTCATTGCTGTTAGGATAACTATGACTTTTTATGTGAAGGAAATGTAAAAAAAAAAAAAATAACTGAATTGTTTGGATTTGCGCTTTACGTGGAGCGAAGTCTTTTCTCTCGATTAATGAGTTCCTTTAGTTTTTCTCTCACGTTCCTTCTATGCTTACATTCAGACCCGCTAATTAATTAGTTAAGACTGTTAAAATTTTTATTTAAAGGCAGAGCGTTTTTTGCGGACAGAGCTGATGTGAAGCATGTTAGATAGACAGATTTAATCATACCAGCATCATGCATTGTTTAAAAAATACGAGTTGGATAAAATGTTTTGCAAAGAGATATATATATATATATATATATATATATATATATATATATATATATATATATATAGATATATATATACACATACACATAGACACACACAGTATCTCACAAAAGTGAGTACACCCCTCACATTTTTGTAAATATTTGATTATATCTTTTAATGTATCAACACTGAAGAAATGACACTTTGCTACAATGTAAAGTAGTGAGTGTACAGCTTGTGTAACAGTGTAAATTCAACACACAGCCATTAATGTCTAAACCGCTGGCAACAAAAGTGAGTACACCCCTAAGTGAAAATCTCCAAATTGGGCCCAAAGTGTCAATATTTTGTGCGGCCACCATTATTTTCCAGCACTGCCTTAACCCTCTTGGGCATGGAGTTCACCAGAGCTTCACAGGTTGCGCCACTGGAGTCCTCTTCCACTCCTCCATGATGACATCACGGAGCTGGTGGATGTTAGAGACCTTGTGCTCCTCCACCTTCCGTTTGAGGATGCCCCACAGATGTTCAATAGGGTTTAGTCCATCACCTTCAGCCTCAGCTTCATTAGCAAGGCAGTGGTCGTCTTGGAGGTGTGTTTGGGGTCATTATCATGCTGGAATACTGCCCTGCGGCCCAGTCTCCGAAGGGAGGGGATCATGCTCTTCTTCAGTATGTCACAGTACATGTTGGTATTCATGGTTCCCTCAATGAACTGTAGCTCCCCAGTGCCGGCAGCACTCACGCAGCCCCAGACCATGACACCTCCACCACCATGCTTGACTGTAGGCAAGACACACTTGTCTTTGTACTCCTCACCTGGTTGCCTCCATACATGCTTGACACCATCTGAACCAAATAAGTTTATCTTGGTCTCATCAGACCACAGGACATGGTTCCAGTAATCCATGTCCTTAGTCTGCTTGTCTTCAGCAAACTGTTTGTGGGCTTTCTTGTGCATCATCTTTAGAAGAGGCTTCCTTCTGGGACGACAGCCATGCAGACCAATTTGATGCAGTGTGCGGCGTATGGTCTGAGCACTGACAGGCTGACCCCCACCCCTTTAACCTCTGCAGCAGTGCTGGCAGCACTCATACATCTATTTCCCAAACACAACCTCTGGATATGACGCTGAGCACGTGCACTCAACTTCTTTGGTCTCCCATGGCGAGGCCTGTTCTGAGTGGAACCTGTCCTGTTAAACCGCTGTATGGTCTTATAGATAGATAGATATATATATATATATATATATATATATATATATATATATATATATATATATATATATATATATATATATAAATAAATTATATGGTATCTGACCTCATGACCTCGGCGTAGCTCATGGCCTCGTCGATGCCGGGGAAAGCGCTCATGGCCTCTTGCATCATCTTCTTCCCCATACTCAGCATATTGTCCTCTTCGAAGAACTCATCCGGCAGTTCAGCCACGCCCAGACTCGGGTCAATCTCCTGCAGAGAGAGAGACACGTGAGAGAGAGACACGTGAGAGAGAGACACGTGAGAGAGAGGTGAATATACATATTACACATGTACAGCAGTTAATGGGCAAATTCCACTGTACTAGCAGTAATGCAGAATTAACAATAAGTAGAATTTTAACAGTAAACATCCGCATTTGGTACTACAGTGGGAATAATATCTGCATTTATTACTTTGATTTTAATTCTCATCATCCAGGACTTTTGCACTGTCTGTAGTAAGACAAGTCCACCCTTTTCCTGACTATTTCATGATTTTTTTTTTTTTTTTAAATGCCACAACCTGTATGTAAAAAAGGAAAACGTAACATGTGACATGTAAGTTCATGTAAATCCTTCTTTGTGAACAGCAGTTTATAAGATGCTGCAGGAAAGACAAGAATTCTGCCTGTAATACTGATTGAGCCCAACAGGGAGGGAGCTGACCATGGCGAAGAGGTTATCATAGCCTTTCACTTTGGTGGGAACTTTGGAGAACTTCTGGTCGAAGGCGTCCGAGATGTTGTGTGCCGGGTCGGTGGAGATGATGAGGACGCTCTCCCTCACCGTGGACAACTGCACGGCCAAACTGCAGCTGCAAAACAGGACAGAAAGAGAAAGATATTACTATTGATACTATAAATAAACAGCTGTAATGAAACCCAGGTCTGTTCACGAAGCCCATGAGAGGCACACTTAGTGTCCTTGTGTAATGTGTATTAAACACACCGGCCTCAAACATGGACTTAAATCTCTTTAGAATTAACTTAATTAATACTATATAGTCTCTGCTAATGTTTAAAAGATGATAATGAATGAATGAATGAATGAATGAATGAATGAATATCAGACAGCTAGCTGTTTACTTTATGAGGATTATGTTTAGTCATTTAATTTAGCTTCCTCATTGATTGTTTAGCTGCCCTTTTTTTTTTACAATCTACAGAAGAGAAATAATGTGCACACGGTAATTTCTAAGTAATAAAAACAATAATTTAACTTATCTAATGTTATCTAGCTCATGTACAATGTCAGCTAGCTAACTTCAATACTGACAGCTAGACAGTACAGCGTTTAGGTAGCTAACTTTAGCCGGCTAGCTTTACTCCCACCCCCACAAAAAAAACCCTGCATTTAAGCTAAAAATTACCTGCATGTCGTTTTTCCAACACCGCCTTTTCCACCTACAAAAATCCACTTCAGAGATTTCTGCTCTATTATGTTTTTTAACGTCGGCTCTAGAGGCTCTACATCAGGTGCATCTTCAAATTCGTCTTCCACCGAAGCCGCCATCTTGTAAACGATACAGGCTGGAATATACCATGTTTATAAAAAAAAAGCCGCATATTTTACGGTCTTCGCGGCAAACGACGCCATTTTGGCTCAACCTGTGTTAAGCGCTATAAAGGTGACCGTACGAAATATTAGATCCAACATGGCGCCTTCTAGCGCTCAGTTGCCACGAGAAGTCAACGGGACAAAGTCGATGGCTGAATCCAAAATGGCTTCGTGTTCCCTGCTCAAGTGCACTACATAGTTTGTAAAGTAATGTCTTTTAAGACCTAACATAGTGTACTTATGTACACTAGGGAATCAATTTGGGATTTAATCGATGACTCAAGGCTTTTGGATAGCACCAAATGGTTTGAGACTGGAGTGTTCGAGAATATTCCAGAAAATGTGTTCGTTTGGACCATATTTTAAAAAATAAATGAATAATAAACACACACACACACACACACTATATATATTATATATATATATATATATATATATATATATATATATAAACATGCAAAATGTACACCCCAACTATTAAGTTACACACAAAGTCATGTAAAAATATGTATCTGGAAGAATTTTTATTTATTTGTATATCATTTTATCATCATCATCATCAACAAGGAGTTGACATATTCCTAAAAGCTGTGCCATCACTGCACATGTACAACACACACACACTTAAAATCCCTATCTAGCAGCCTAGATTCAGTATTACACATTACTGTAGCAAACCTGGCATCAAACCATGTCATATATTGTTAAAAAGAAAAAAAAACAAAGATGATTGTACTTCACAGGAGTTCATTAAATCACTATTTTTGTTATTTTGCATTGAAAAAAAAAAAGAAAAGTCTGTACTAGAGCTACATTTTTATTTTTACACATATTCAACTTCAGATGAAATGCAATATACACATCCTATGAAACCCCAAAACATTCTTCAGCTACGTTTAGCCAGCCAGCCAGATAACACCCCCCCCCCACACCCCACCCCACACACACACATTCATTACACGTCATCTGCTCCTGTCTGAGACAGAATCATATCTGTTGAAGCTAACTTTCAGAAATGTTCTTATTAATAAGTTCTCCTCAGGCTGAATTCAGGTTCTGTGCTCCTAAACCGTGTCTAGATCAGGCTTATTTTAGGCATAAGAGATATTTCTGTAGCAATACTTTATTCATACAAGCTATAAAAATGATTCACATATTTTAGTTACTCACTTCTTCTGTGCTAACAAGGTAAGGAGTTATTGAATGCCGTTGCAAAGAGATAATAATAATAATAATAATAATAATAATAATAATAATAATAATCCAGAGATAAAGATACAACAATCTGAGATCTCAAAGAAAAAAAATGGTTTTCCCAAGATAACAACAATCTGACATATCAAATAAAATACTCTTTTCCAAGATAACAAACTAATGATAGGAGATCTCGAAAGAGCCAAATATTTTCCACAGATAACACCACAATGATCTGAGATTTTCAAAAATCTAAATGTTTTTCTTAAGAAAAACACGGCCAAAAAAAAAAAAAAAAAAAAAAAAACCCAAAAAGACACAACTCATTGCTTTCCAGAGATAAAACCACAACAATCTGAGATCCCGAATGAACAACGTATTTTCCCCAAGATAACGACAAAACAATCTGAGATCTGAAAAGAACCCAACGTTGTTGTTTTTTTGTTCTGAGATCTTTAAAGAACAAAATGCTGGTTTTCCTGATATAACGACAACAATTTGAGCTCTTAATGTTTTTAGAGATAATAACAATCTGAGGTCTCAAAAAGAACACAAAACATAGTTTTAGTTTCCAAAACTGCAAGACAACAATCAGATATCTCAGAAGAACCAAACATTTTCCCCAAGATAGCATCACAACAATCTGAGATTTGAAATAACAAAATGTTTTTCCCCGAGACAACTAAAAAAACAAAACAAAAAACAATGAGATAATTTGAGTCCAAAACCATTTGAGTCCATGACAGAACCATAACACACAAAATCTTCTCGATAATCCCCTCACTTAAGATTTTGAACAAAATGTTGCTTTCCCGAGATAATGTGACAATCTGAGAGGATGAGAGTTCAAAATTGTGTTCTAGCGTGATTTTTTTTCTCTCCCTGTGATAATGACATAAATAGCACGAGATCATGTGTAAACATACAAAATGACCTGGTTATCAGAGGAAAACAGTAAATAAAAATATGTGAATCCATGGCGTTTAAGTATTCTGTACTCTATACATTAGTGCTTATACAGTCACGGATTAGTACAATGAACCGGATTCATTTCAGCCCTACATACGAACAAATAATGAAAAATACAAATCACAAGTCTTTTTTTTTTTCCTTTTAGCATAGATGTGAGAGTGTGAACAGAAAAGGGACAGATAGAAAAGACGTCACATCGAGTCATATCAGAACTGAGAAGCACTTTATGACACGTGAATTTTCAGTCCTTTTTTTTTCCTCTTTCAAAAAAAAAAAAATACATTACAAAAAGGAAAGAAGACTCATTTTAAAGCTTTAGCTCTTTCAACGTCGGCTCCCGGCTGGCCGAGCAAATTCAAAAGGTGCACAAAGATGATTGTGTCATCCAAACATCTCCAAACATTCAACCACAAACACACACACACACACACAACAAAACGAATGAAGGTGAAAGTTCACAGCCAAATGGATTAAGAGTTTCATGTACAGTACCTATAGTACAGTGTTTTGGAGTCGAGGTGTGATTTTATGCTGATCTGAAATCGTGGACAACAACTGGCAACCCGAGAGCCAAGAAAACAGCAGCACAGGAACCGAGTTCCACGACAACACAAAACACACACTAATAATCTTCATTATTTAAACATTATGATCTGCCTTATGGTTTAACCTGCAAAGTACACATAGGAGTTTTCTAGAAAAATCCACAGCAAAGACGCAAAGGAAACTGAAACTCAGGATGGACTAGGGAGAAAAACAGAAACTTTTGGGGGAGGGTAAAAAAAAGCCATGAAATGCAGCATTAACTGAATAGAAGGGGGATCTTGCCAAATCTGGCAACACACATGACACAACAAGTTGCTATTTACATGGTGGTCTGCATTCAGTTTTCACGCTTGTGTATTTAAAGGTGCAGTTTAAAAAAAATTTCAGCGCCCTCTGCTGCATGTAAGGCGAATTGCAATTATAACACCCACACTGACGTGCTTTTTCCATCCTCGAATCGATTCCACCCCTGGTGGTGAAAACATAAAGTAAATGTCTTGTGAGCTTTAAACATTTAAACAAAAGTGGCCGGGCAGTTCTTTTTGGGATGGAGGCGGAGCCAATTTCAGGGCCGGAAAACTTTAAAAACAGAAGCCTGGAATGAATAAATATTAGTCATTTGCACTGCATGATAATATTTATAATAATATCACAGTTTTCCTACGAGATCTATGAAATTATACATCGAATACAAATCACGAACTGAAACAGAACAACATTTTCAGCATTTTTTTACTTTCACCCAAGATTTCGGTGCATCCCTACAAACTTAGTGTTTCCTATTTCTACACGTGTATCCCTATTCCGACGCGTTAATACTCGGTGTTTAATGAGGTGCTTTAGAGAGGCGATTAAGGAAAACCTTAATCTGTGCATCGCGCTGTTCCTATAAAACAGTGGGAAAAAAAACAGAGAAAAAAAAACTGAAAAAAACAGAGAGCGAAAGAAAGCAGACCTAAGTGAGGAGTGCAATATATAGATCAGACAGACATGTCAGCCATGGCACATTCGCTTCTCACATTTTCAATTCGTCTCTAATTAAAGAGCGCTGTGATTCAGCAGGATATTCACAGCCTCAAGCTGTGACACGAGCCCATCAACTTTAGCCAGGGCACACGCCTTCACGAGGAGAGGCTCGGTCAGACACGGACGACTTCCTCCTCCTCGTGTGTATTGCACAAATGGAAAGAAAACTGGTTAAACGTGTGACCACTTTTCATCAACCACATTTAAATGTAACGATTCGGCCAATACATGATCAGAAATGAGGCCTGCGTTCGTCCTTAAGCCAGTCTGGTCAGCTTCTACATATGCTCTAACCAACACTCAATCATTTCTTCACACACACACATACACATTCACACCCCTCCCACCCTCTTAATCCCCTCTCGTGACCCCCCGGCTGACTCGACTGGCATGTTCCCCGTGCTGGCGTGTCTCGGTGGCAGTGATCGCGGCTCAGTTGGTCTCGTAGGAGGAGAGCAGCGCGGCGTCCACCGGCTCCATGCAGGAGGGGCAGGTGAAGGAGCGCATGAGCCACGCGTCGATACAGGCCACGTGGTAGATGTGCATACACGGCAGGAACCGGATCGGGTCTCCGTACTCAAAGTCCAGCATACAGATCACACACCTGGGAGAAGAAAACACACACACACTTTAGTCACACTTGTCCGATAGAAGGATAATGTATTATGAATCATGTAGTCCACTGTATTTTCTGCACTGTTAGTTGAAGTACTAAAGTAGAAGATTGTAATTGTCAGGTCTCTCTGTGCTGCCTGTAAGGTGAACAGCAATAGAAAACAAAACACGAATGCACCTCCTCTGGTAAAACTACAGTCGCCTCTTTTTTTTTTTTTTTTTAAGAAAATGGAGCAGAACTGAGCAGCTCAGATCTGACAAAGGGGGTGGAGCTAACTTCTGAGCCTCTCTGAGATGCATCAAAAATAACTCACAATTAGGAGATAAACAGTTGAGATTGAGATACTAAGAAATGTGAGATAAAAACATGCTATTACGAGATAAATCCGTGTAATATTTTCTCATACACAAACGTGGGTGTGGTGGCTGTGGTTGTGCTGAAGGTGGTAATGGTGGCTGTTGGTGTGGTGGTGGTGGCTGTTGGTGGTGTTTGTTGGTGTAGTGGTGGTGGCTGTTGTTGGTGTGGTGGTGTCTGTTGTTAGTGTGGTGGTGGCTGTTGGTGGTGTGGTGGTGGTGGCTGTTGGTGTGGTAGTGGTGGCTGTTGGTGTCTGTTGTTGGTGTGGTGGTGGTGGCTGTTTGTGGGGTTTGTTGGTGTAGTGGTGGTGGCTGTTGTTGGTGTGGTGGTGGCTGTTGGTGTGGTGGTGGCTGTTGGTGGTGGCTGTTGGTGTGGTAGTGGTGGCTGTTGGTGTCTGTTGTTGGTGTGGTAGTGGTGGCTGTTGGTGTCTGTTCGTGTGGTGGTGGTGGCTGTTGGTGTCTGTTGGTGTGGTGGTGGTGGCTGTTGGTGGTGTTTGTTGGTGTGGTGGTGGTGTTTGATGGTGTGGTGGTGGTGGCTGTTGGTTGCAGTGGCAGTCGTTGTGTTGAAGGTGGTGGTTGTTGTGATGGTTATTGTGATTGTGGTGGTGGTGTTTGTTGGTGTGGTGGTGGTGTTTGATGGTGTGGTAGTGGTGTTTGATGGTGTGGTAGTGGTGGCTGTTGGTTGCAGTGGCAGTGGTTGTGTTGAAGGTGGTGGTTGTTGTGGTGGTTATTGTGATTGTGGTGGTGGTGTTTGTTGGTGTGGTGGTGGTGGCTGTTGGTTGCAGTGGCAGTCGTTGTGTTGAAGGTGGTGGTTGTTGTGATGGTTATTGTGATTGTGGTGGTGGTGTTTGTTGGTGTGGTGGTGGTGTTTGATGGTGTGGTAGTGGTGTTTGATGGTGTGGTAGTGGTGGCTGTTGGTTGCAGTGGCAGTGGTTGTGTTGAAGGTGGTGGTTGTTGTGGTGGTTATTGTGATTGTGGTGGTGGTGTTTGTTGGTGTGGTGGTGGTGTTTGATGGTGTGGTGGTGGTGGCTGTTGGTTGCAGTGGCAGTCGTTGTGTTGAAGGTGGTGGTTGTTGTGATGGTTATTGTGATTGTGGTGGTGGTGTTTGTTGGTGTGGTGGTGGTGTTTGATGGTGTGGTAGTGGTGTTTGATGGTGTGGTAGTGGTGGCTGTTGGTTGCAGTGGCAGTGGTTGTGTTGAAGGTGGTGGTTGTTGTGGTGGTTATTGTGATTGTGGTGGTGGTGTTTGATGGTGTGGTGGTGGTGTTTGATGGTGTGGTAGTGGTGGCTGTTGGTTGCAGTGGCAGTGGTTGTGTTTAGGTGGTGGTTGTTGTGATTGTGGTGGTGGTTGCGGTGCTCGTGGTTGTGTTGCTGGTTAGGGTGTTGGTCGCTAGCGTGTTGTTCGCAGTGGTTATGGTGGTTACTGTGGTGGTACAGACTCTTTGATCTTCTTGTCGGAGGGTTCGGAGCCCGGGTTGAAGATGCCACGTGGGAGGTGCTGGATGAGGCCAATGCGCTGAGCGATCCGTATCTGCTCCTCCTCCGTAAGCTGGGTGGCCAGGCGGGCCTGACTGGGTGTGGGGTGGTACACAGGCACCTGCACACGCTCCTGCACGTCACACACACACACACACACACACACAGGGATTACATTACTGTACAGTTAAAATACTAAATTTAAGTCTAACTATTTAGACAGGAATGTTTCATAACACTTAAATGTACAGCATGTGCAAAAGTGAACCTAACACAGAAAAAAAACAAAAACATTTTTTACAATAAATCCATCAAGTCAGAAAGAGTTCTGTGAAGATGCCTGGATCTGGAAGAACAGGAGGAAAACTGTTCTCCAGTTACATGACCAGCAAACTGACTGGTATTTGAACAACACTCTTTGGTTTCCCAAACAGCTGATCTCGTTGCCTGGTAATGGAGGCTACAGAAACATTCGCCTGCCAGGATTAAAGGTCTCTCACAGAGTCTAAGCCTCTGCAAATGCCAAGCAGAGCCGGGTGGAACCTTACTTTCTAATTATACGGAGCAGGGCACGCGAGTTGTGTACTCGTTATTCACGGCATATACGTACCTTAAAGAAACGATTTCAAGACAAATCAGACTGTGAACTAGATTTATAATCCGGTTAATCTGTATAACTCCGCCTTCAGACTTTAGGCCACGCCTCCTCCCAGAGTCTGAGGGGGGATTCTGCTTCAAGACAGAGTTACAACAGTTTTCAGATCTGTAATGTCCTTCTGTTTATACATATAGATAACAGAGAAGAAGAAACCCTAACCCTCTCTTTTCAGAGAGAGAAAAGAAACAAAAAACTACCTGTTGTGTTTAAGCGTGTGTGTGTGTGTGTATGTAAGGAGTGCTTGGCTGAGAAGTGTGTGAGTTTTTGTGTGTGTCAGGAGTGTGTGAAGGGCGAGTGTGTATGTGGTGTGGGAGTACAGTACATTAATACTTGAAAGAAAGGCAGAGGCTCACTATGGTGGAAAGGTGTGTGAGAGGTGTGTGAGAGGTGTGTGAAGAGTGTGTGTGCACCTGATAGGGAGGTGGAGGCTCTCAGTGAGGAGTGAGGAGTGTGTGTGTACCTGATAGGGAGGTGGAGGCTCTCCGGGGAGACTCGCTCCCTCGGACTCGTTGAGCAGGGACAGGTCATCAGCACTCTGAGAGGAGAGACAGTTCCCCATCGAGCCGAGCAGGAGAGGACAAAACCAGCCACAGATAAACTCTTGATAAGACACAGATTCACCGCCGTCTGTCTGTCTCTCTACCCAGTTATTCAGGAGACACACAGCAGCAGCTAGCTGGAGATGAACGTTAGATATTTCCCGAAAGGAAAATAAAAATCCAGTTCCGGTGTAAACTGAATATCCAGATATCTCTACAGCGCGCTCTCTCTCTCTCTCTCTCACACACACACACACACACACACACACTCTCTCTCACACAGTGTGTGTGTGTGGAAATCTAATCTGGGGAATATTTTTAGGTGAGATCTCTTGTCGACTCCATCTCTTCTTTCGTGTGTTTACAAACTGAGAGAGCGGAAGTGGAAACGCGGGGTGCATTATGGGAAATGGAGTTTGACGTCAGCCCACCGCTGGCCCGCCCTTTAAACACAGAAAGGCTGTCTAAATAGTACATAAATATTAAATAAGAACAAATAAGTACATAAATATATGTAATGAAATATTTGAATTAATAAACCTGAGTATACATAATGTATTTTATTTGACGAATGCCTTTATTTAATACTTTATGAATTTATGTATACCTAAATACACATATTATGTTTATTTATTTTTTTCGTACTTCCTGAAGTAGACAGATAGATAGATAGATAGATAGACCGACAGACAGACAGACAGACAGACAGACAGATAGATAGATAGATAGACAGACAGACAGACAGACAGGTAGATAGATAGATAGATAGATATACAGACAGACAGACAGACAGATAGATAGACCGACAAACAGATAGATATACAGACAGATAGATAGATAGATAGACAGACAGACAGATAGATAGATAGATAGATATACAGACAGACAGACAGATAGATAGATATACAGACAGATAGATAGATAGCTCGATAGATAGATAGATAGATATACAGACAGACAGACAGATAGATAGACAGATAGATAGATAGATAGATAGATAGATAGATAGATAGACAGACAGATAGATAGATAGATAGACAGACAGACAGATAGATAGATAGATAGATATACAGACAGACAGACAGATAGACAGACAGATAGATAGATAGATAGATAGATAGATAGATAGATAAAATTTAAAAATGTAATAAACACTTTTTAAGTATTAATCCTTGGATAAAGATACTTGTTTAGCAATACCCGAATAAATTGTTGTTTTAAACAACAACTCCCACACCATCAAACACCACCACCACACCAGCATTTAAATCCTCACCAGTGACTGCATTACAGGTTGAGACAGGAGAGATGCCGTTGTGTATCAGGAGGGTTAAGATCATGCTGGCATACTGGGTAAATCTACAAGGGCATAGCAGGGTGCACCCCAGGAAACCCATCTTACAAGAATGCTCAGAGTTCTATAGGACTAACTTGAATAGCTTTGGATGGCTAGGAAATGCAAGGGCACAAAATGCAGGTCTCAGTCAGCTACAAGTAAGCCCCATTGTGGCGATACCAACTGTACTACCCTGGAGATTCATAAAACCATCTGAAGATACAAGATTACAACGAATAATAACAGAGAATTCTAAAATAGCACCACAAGGGATAATAATTCAAAACTATATGGACCAGTATCAGGATAAATGACTCATATATACAGATGGGTCAAAACAGCCTTTTCATTCCTCGGTATGAAGTAGCAGACAAAAAAGGGGCGACCGATTATTTATCAGTGTACACTGTAGAATTATTAGGAGTCCTATTGGCACTGCAGTGGTTGGGAAAAAAATCATCAGAGCCAAGATGTTGCTATAGCTTCTGAGAGTCTATCTACACTATCAAATATACAGTCTGGGAAAACATCATCCAGACAAGACATTGTCTACTAAATACTTTATCTGCTTCTCATACCTCATGCTAAGGGGCTGAATGTTTCCTTCTTCTGGGTTCCTGCTCATGTAAAGATAGAAGGAAATGAAACTGTGGATGTACCGGCAAAATGATTAATAAAACATGAAACAGTTGATATACAAGTACCATTAAGTAGAGCAGAGATCAAAAGCATTATAAAGGGACACACACACATAAAATATGGCAGGAATGCTGGGACACAGCTGACATCTGTATACTATACAAAAACAAGTAGGCACGAGTGTGAGGCAGGGCAGAAACCCAAAGGAAGAGATGATAATTACTCGTCTTAGAATAGGTCATGCTGGCTTAAATCTAGCATTAAACAGAATAGGAAAACACCCCACTGGACTCCGCACACACTGCAGTACACAAGAGACGGTAAAACACGTTCTGTTAGATTGCAAAAGGAGGAAAGAACTGAGCTAGAGATGCAGATTGGAAAACAAAACATGACACTAGAGAACTTGCTGGGGAAAACATCTGGGAAAATGCACGGTCTCCTAATAAACTATCTAAAAAATACTGGGATAAGTGAGAGACTTTAGTAATCTAGTAGGAATGTCTAGTATATAGTTATTTACCTCTTTATTTTATTTCATTTTATTTATGTATTATTATTATTATTATTATTATTATTCCATTTTATTTCATTTTTTCTGCCAATCCACTGCCCACACTCCAGTCCAGTAGGTGGCGGTAAGCCGAAGAGGTTACATGATGACGTAATCCTGGTCATAGTGTACAGCTGTTCTGCTTGGTTTTCCACTAGTTTCTTTTGAGTTCATCCAAGTTGAAGTGTTAGGCAGAGAAAGGACCGCTGTTCAGGAGAAAAATCACCTTTTTGGGGCCAAGACACAGCAACGGGTCATTTATATCCACATCAACCGGTGAGTTACAGCGTGACGCATGAAACAGGAAATGCAGTTCATTCGTTTATTCGTGTGATCATCTGTACATGACAGAATAATCTCTTCGAGAGACAGAGAGGGACAGACAGACACACCAACACCACCAACAAGAACAACAAATGTATGGATGGTCAGTTTATTATAGTACAGCTATAAAACTACAGAAAAAAACCCCTGAAGACATGACGGGGGTTTTTTCTTTTTCCTCAAAAGAATTCATATATCGTTACATTGTGGCACGATACTGACATTGGAGTTGATTTTACTCTATTAGAGATTTGAGTGATATAGATTACCTAATACTGCAGAAGGATCATCACTATTATCATCACCTGAGCCAGACTTCAGAGAGAGAGAGAGAGAGAGACCCAGAGAGAGAGAGAGAGAGAGAGAGAGACACCCAGAGAGAGAGAGAGAGAGAGAGCGACCCAGAGAGAGAGAGAGAGACGCACCCAGAGAGAGAGAGAGAGAGAGAGAGACCCAGAGAGAGAGAGAGAGACGCACCCAGAGAGAGAGAGAGAGACGCACCCAGAGAGAGAGAGAGAGAGAGAGAGAGACCCAGAGAGAGAGAGAGAGAGACACCCAGAGAGAGAGAGAGAGAGAGAGCGACCCAGAGAGAGAGAGAGAGACGCACCCAGAGAGAGAGAGAGAGAGAGAGAGACCCAGAGAGAGAGAGAGAGACGCACCCAGAGAGAGAGAGAGAGAGAGAGACGCACCCAGAGAGAGAGAGAGAGAGAGAGAGACCCAGAGAGAGAGAGAGAGACGCACCCAGAGAGAGAGAGAGAGAGACCCAGAGAGAGAGAGAGAGAGACGCACCCAGAGAGAGAGAGAGAGAGAGAGAGAGAGAGAGACAGACACTGACACCCAGAGAGAGAGAGAGACTGACTACTTGGCTGTTTTCCTCATCATTTTCTTTTGTGCTTTTGATCTGTTGATCTATATAATTTCATTTAAAGATAAACACTTAACTGTACACAATTAAAATCAAAATACTTGACTGAAGGTTTATCAATACATTAATTGTTTTTATATATATATATATATATATATATATATATATATATATATATATACACGTATATACATGTACATACACACAGCAGATTTTGATCAGTTCCTATTTTCCCCAGAGTTTTTTTTTTTGTGGTCAGAAATGGCACCTGACCTTCCTGACCAACACCCTAGTGCTAGAATACTGCGAAGCATAAAACGCAACCAATACAGAAACCAGTACTAAAAAATTCATAGTGTAATAAAATAATGCATCTCTTTAATAATAATAATAATAATAATAACGATAATGAAGCACTTTGATCCTTTTCACCAAAAACATACTTTCTAGTTCGGTGCCCAGACCTAACCACAGAGTCCTCTTTCCTAATGTCACAGAGGCACGAGAAAAGGAAGAGGTTAAAAGCTCCAGTGTTGTTCGAGAAACACTTGGGTGAGCAAACGAATAGCCGGAATTCCCTCTTTAACTGGACCGAAACACTAGTGCGAAACGTGAATGATCAAATAAAAACAGCCAGGCATCGTCACACTTCATAGGTTTTATGTTATAGTTTTTACGTCGGCGCACTGAAAGTAAAAACAACAGGTTTTTTTTTTCAGCACCAGGACGACACACGCCGACGAGAAGTTTGTAGGCGTCGTGGGGAGCATGGTAAGGTCTTGCAGTGTCTCTTTGGTTCGTTTTAAAATAAATTCTCCCTAGCTTTTATTTTTCTCAAAATCTCTTTCTTCTCCAACAAAGGCGGGGTCTCCTCCATCACTGCCCCCTTCATCCTCTTTCTCTTCCTTCAATTACTGTCCTCCTCCTTGTCCTTCTCCAGCAGCAATGCCCTTCACACCTGGGAACTGTCCTGTAGACCCGCCCCCCATCCAACAGCAGTACGTATGACTCCACCGAGCAGGTCCGAGTGGTTTAATGTGGAGTTTCTTTATGAGGTGGCCTCCTCTGTGCTGATATTCTACACCATGAGCTACACCACAAGTACATTTCACGACTCATCAGTCAGAATGAAAAACACTCGAGCATATGACGTATGACGCAATCATACAGCGGTTACCGAGGGCTGTGATGTGCTTCCTCCACGACACGTGAAACCAGCTGACCACACGCGTATCAAAGTTCCTTCCTAAGGCCTAAGGAACGACATTTAAAATCCTGAACTGAATTTATCCGTCGAACTGCTTCCTGCACGAGAGGTTCGACCGGGAGAAGAATCGATGTGGGGTTTTGTGAGAGGAATTGAAACGGTAGAGCGTGTTTTCTTTCCGTGTGAATTCGTACGTGAATTTTTGGCTTCCATTTCCGAGTTTCAATCTGAAGACGTATCGCGACACCGTTTGAATACGATTAAAGCTGGGGTGTTTTTGAATGATAGGAACTTAGAATTTTTGATGAACTATGTGATTGTTTTAGGGGAACACTTTATCCACAGATGTAAATACTTATAGATTATGTGTTGTGTATCGAAGGCTCCCTCAGGAGGGACTTTTTGTGGTGAAGTGCAGTTCCGGTTTGAGTCGCTGCGTCATGGTGATCTGTTTTGGGGAGGGGGATTTGGGGATTTCCAGTCACATGGCTGTGGCATCGTTGGGATTCAAACTCGCAATCTTCAATTTCAAAGCTTACTTGTTTATTTTCTTTATATATATAAATATATACCGCTGAATCAGAATCTCCAATTACAGTGATCTCTCTCTCTCTGGGTGTGTCTCTCTCTCTCTCTCTGGGTGTGTCTCTCTCTCTCTCTCTGGGTGTGTCTCTCTCTCTCTCTCTCTGGGTGTGTCTCTCTCTCTCTCTCTCTGGGTGTGTCTCTCTCTCTCTCTCTGGGTGTGTCTCTCTCTCTCTCTCTCTGGGTGTGTCTCTCTCTCTCTCTCTCTGGGTGTGTCTCTCTCTCTCTCTCTCTGGCTGTGTCTCTCTCTCTCTCTCTCTCTCTTTCTCTCTCTCTCTCTGGGCGTGTCTCTTTCTCTCTCTCTCTCTCTGGGCGTGTCTCTTTCTCTCTCTCTCTCTCTGGGTGTGTCTCTCTCTCTCTCTCTGGGTGTGTCTCTCTCTCTCTCTCTCTGGCTGTGTCTCTCTCTCTCTCTCTGGGCGTGTCTCTTTCTCTCTCTCTCTCTCTGGGTGTGTCTCTTTCTCTCTCTCTCTCTCTGGGCGTGTCTCTTTCTCTCTCTCTCTCTCTGGGTGTGTCTCTCTCTCTCTCTCTCTCTCTGGGTGTGTCTCTCTCTCTCTCTCTGGGTGTGTCTCTTTCTCTCTCTCTCGCTTTCTCTCTCTCTCTGGGTGTGTCTCTTTCTCTCTCTGGGTGTGTCTCTTTCTCTCTCTCTCTGGGTGTGTCTCTTTCTCTCTCTCTATCTCTTTCTCTCTTTCTCTGGGTGTGTCTCTTTCTCTCTCTCTCTCTCTCTCTCTCTCTCTCTGGGTGTGTCTCTCTCTCTCTCTCTGGGTGTGTCTCTTTCTCTCTCTCTCTCTCTCTGGGTGTGTCTCTCTCTCTCTCTCTCTCTCTCTCTCTCTCTCTCTCTCTGGGTGTGTCTCTCTCTCTCTCTCTCTGGGTGTGTCTCTTTCTCTCTCTCTCTCTCTCTCTGGGTGTGTCTCTCTCTCTCTCTCTCTCTCTTTCTCTCTCTCTCTCTGGGTGTGTGTCTCTCTTTCTCTGGGTGTGTCTCTCTCTCTTTCTCTCTCTCTCTGGGTCTCTCTCTCTCTCTCTCACTCTCTCTCTCTCTCTCTGGGTCTCTCTCTCTCTCTCTCTCTCTCTCTCTCTCTCAGGCCTGATGATGATGGTGATTCTGCAGTATTAGGTAATCTATATCGCTTAAATCTCTGATAGAGTAAAATCAAGAATCAATCAATCATGTCTTCAGTGTTTTCTGTAGTTTTATAGCTGTACTACAATAAACTGACCATCCATACATTTGTGTCTGTGTGTGTGTGTGTGTGTGTGTGTGTGTGTGTTGCAGATGGGGCTATAGGGAACGTGCCGATTCAGGTAACTCCAGATCCTCACTTTTTACAAAACTGTCACAGACAATCACTGACAAGTAGAGATGCATCAGTACTGATACTGGTGTCCGGTAGCAGTCTGATAACATTCTCATTTACTATTTACACACACACACACACACACACACACACACACACACACACACACACACAGACACGAGGACTAGAGAGCTTCACATCTGATTACTGATTATTTGTTGGGATACTGAATAATTGACGAGCTCTCTCGTAGGAAGTTTCCGGAGCCCCCACGCAGGAGACATGCACAGATGGTGAGTCCACTCAGGGTCCCTCGTTTACGCCACTACAGGGACATTCTCATGGCACACACTCGTATTTTACATACAGCTACATGTTTGTTTGTTTGTTTGTTTGTTTGTTTGTTTGTTTTTTTGCAATTCTTTCAATAACTTCTCTGTGAATTTCTTACATAACATTTCTTACATGCTGTATTGTAGTTTTATTAAAAAATAAATAAATAAATAAACCCCCGTCTGTCTTGTTTCAGAAGCAGAGAAGGTAATTCTGGAGAATGCCGACAAGGTCAAAACACACACACACACACACACGCACACACACACACACACACACACACACACAACTTTTACATTTAAATATTAACATTAATATTTTTGTTAAGAACTTGTAATTGAGTAGGGATATGCCTTCAAGCTAATTTTACATTTGGTTCTTTTAGTTAAAGGGGTCATATGATGCTTTTGAATGTTTTCACAAAGGGATTTATTCTATCTAACAGAGAACACCGCTCCAGACCCGCCTAAAACGCCTCGATCCGAGTCCAGATATTACTTCCGCAAACGTGTACGTCACAGTTGGAAATATCGGCATAATCCCGCCTTAATTTTTTTATTTTTAATTAATACATTTTTTTTATTTAAAAACTGTATTCTAAGTCGCTTCAGGACATAAAGTTATCACAGTGAAGACCGCACGTTAAACCGTTACAACGTCGTATCTGAAAAGGATGAGAGAAGGAGTCTCCGGTGTCAGTAACGGTCAGTCACCGCTCACCACTGTGAGACGTTCTGCTCAAGGCGTGTTCGCAAAGTCGGTTCCGCTCCATCATCCGCATTTCCCGAATCCGACTCAGGCTGGAACTGATCCGGTAAGACCCACGACATCGTTAAGTGTGTATATAATCGCTTTAGAAGCCTGGGAAGCTGAAGCTTGTGATTATGGTAAGGGGCGTTACATTTCTGATACACGCTTGAGGTTTTTGGCTAATCACGACGCGTTGGATCGGCTGGCCAATCGGAGCACTCTGGGTTTTTCGGAAGGATGGCCTTTGGAGAAACCGGAACTCCGTCAGAGCGTTTCAGACAGACTGGGAATAAAGGTACTATATGAAGAATAACGTGAAGCATGTTAACCTGTTCTCTTACACCCGATAAACAAAACTGAGCTTCTGTCCTGTTGCGTAAATTAACAAGTCCGTCTTGTTGACGAACTGAAACGCGGTCACTTTCCCTCCGTGTAAACAAACACACTTTATAGTTTCCTGTCAGTTTCGTCATTCCTTTCTGCATCGCTGACCCATCAGCCTTCTCAGGATTATAACTCGAACACGATGAGAATATTGAGGTAATAAAACTAGTCACGGTTACAGCAGGCCCGACGAGCGCCAATCAAATATCTTACGAGGTTTTGATGAAAAGAACAAGTATGGGTTTATTTAGATTTTTGGCCTGGCGCTCTAAACGTGACATTAAAAGCAGGGAGCACGAGAACTGTTCGTCATTTTGATTGTTTCGTGTTCGCAGCTGAATGAGCCAGTGCAGGAGAGCAGAGATGGAGAAGGGGCGGGGCATGAGGAGGCGGAGCAAGGTGATGCGGCCTGCGCGGGAGGTAAAGGAGAGCCTGACGTTACCGCCCAGTGACACTGTAAGGAACTGCAATATGTGTGTGTGTGTGTGTGTGTGTGTGTGTGTGTGTGTGTGTGTGTTATACACAATAACACAACTGCTCTGGTTGTGTTAGAGTGCTTTTTCATATTACACTACAGGAAATTGAAAAATAGAGGCCGCTTTTAATAGTGCCAAGATTTTATATATTACTTCTTGACTATATTTCTATAATTTATTTCTTAATTATAAATTGTTCTATTATTAATGCTGTAATAATTGACCATCCAAAAAAAAAAAAAGACACAAGCTGCAAATTTCTAGTGTGCCTGCAACTTTCAATCTTCTATCATAATCAAGTTTCTCTCTCTCTCTCTCTCTCTCACTCTCTCTCTCTCTCGCTCTCTCTCTCTCAGGTCTGGCTCTGGGTGCTGAATTTCCTGCTTAGTTAAGTCTGCAGTAAGGATGAATGAGACGCCAGGAGCAGCCTCCCGTGCAAGCTCCACCACTTTACTCCACTACACGAGTACTGTGTGCTCTGTAACCGATGCTGCCTTGAATGCAAATGGATATTAAGGGATGACTGATGAAGGAATAATGTGCGTTTCCTATCCCTCAGTTCGACTGAATGAAAACTAGGTGTGTGTGATACATGTAGGTGCGTGTGTGAAGTCTGTGAGGGAGACGCTTTATTATTATTATTATTATTATTATTATTATTATCATTATCATTATTACCCTTTAATAAAAATATCTGCTTGGAGAAAAAAACCTCCAGTCTCGGTTTTGTGTCCACTCAGGCTCTAAACGAAAGTGAACCACTAACATACAACCAATCAGGACAAGGATGTGGTCTCGCCTGAGTTTCAGGGGCAGTTTAGCCGAAAGATCTGAACAAAATCACTGACACCACTTTTAAGGCTATTACTAAATATAGATACTAGGATAAAACACACACACACACACACACACACACACACACACACCATTTCTTTTGGTCAGTTAACAGAATAATAAGATTGGGTTAGGCTATCGAAGGGACTTGACTATGATTTAATATATTTAAGAACATGCAAGCTCCGCACACACAGGGCCACGCTGGGAATCGACCCCCCGACCCTGGAGGCGTGAGGCGAACGTGATAACCAAAAGCCACCGTGCGCCCTTTCCTTAATGACAATTTATCGGAAATAAAAACGGCGAAGAAATAATAATTCCAATATTATTAAACGATTACTTATTGTTTGGTCAGAAATCTTCAAGGTTGAATGATTGATTTGTTTGTTTGTTTGTTTGTTTATCTATTTATTTAGCATTAAAATGCTGTCTAGTACAGTGGCGATATTAAAACAGTGTCGATTTTTTTGGTCATTTGAAATAAACAATAAAAAAAGAAATAACAGAAACGAACTAAACTAGAAACACTTGTGCTACACCACGTTAACACCAACCCCCCCCCCCCCCCATTTTTTTTTCCTTTAACGGAGTGATTGATGGATAGAGACACGGCTTTGGTGTAAATTCTCAGAACTAACGGCACTTCAGGTTAAAGCCCTACAGCGACCCAGCACGTCCTCTTCAGTAACGTCAGGTCCTAACAGGCACACTAAATTACAGAGCACGTATATATGTGGGCTTGGAGCGTTTTCAGTGTAAGCGATCCACTGAACTGCGTGCTATGAGTAATCGGCCTTCAGAATTCATTACGTTGATAAGGTGTCTCGGACGCGGGTTGGATTTAAACTTCAGTTTCCACGACGAGGCTTTTTTTTCTTTCTTTCTCCCCCCGTGGCTGTTGGTTAAAGGCCACGAAACACCAAGACAACACATCTGTAATTTGTATGTGTAAAATCGGTGGAGCTGACCCTGGGGCTCTGTTTCAGCTTCTCTGAGCTGAATCGTGTTTGATTTGAAAAAAAGCTCTAACGCTGGTGTGAGACGTGAGGACGGCAGCGATAGTTCAAGCCCAAAAGCAGAATTAACACAATACTCCGGTCACAACAATGACAAACACAAACGTGTGTGACGTTTTGCACTGGAGCTAAGAATCTACTGTAGTAAGGGAAGATTATAGCCTCCGGTTTAGCATGATGCTAACTGCATGTCTCAGAGTTGCTAAACAGTCTCCTGTGCACTTAATTCTGTGCTTATGACTGCGACTTCCTGTTACAGTCCTACGCACAGAACTTCCTGTACTTCCTCTTCCAGGCCACATCACACCAGTCCGTCATTGATTATTTTACTGTAACAGTACCACCCCTCCCCCCACCACCCCCCATCCCCCCCATCCTCCCCATCCCCAAGTGTATTATTCCTTATTTAACTCTGTTGTAAAAACGTCGTTTTTAATCAGCTTCTAAAATCAAGCCCGTCCTCTTTCTAGGTCTTCAATAAACCGCGGCTCGGTTTAGCTCGGTTTATTGCTCTCCTCTACAGTGAGTACAACATGCAGCTGTGAGGTTACTCACTGATACCCAGAAAAGCTCCACGTCAGCCCTGTGGTGTCATCCTTGTGCTAGCTTCCTGTTCTCTACAGAATCCAGTTGAAAGTTGAAGTCGGTTTAGGAAGCTCTGAATGGTTTGGTATATCTGTATCCGTGAGCCGCTGGGACGCTGCTCTGCTGCTAGGTCGCGGAGGTCCTCGGAGCAGCTGCTGATCTCGGCTGAAGGTTAAGGGGGACTGTGACTGCAGTGACTGTGCGGAGGTTGGTTTTTTTGTGTGTTTTTAAAAAAATAAGTAGTTCCTTCTTTCCTCTATTTATATTTCTTTCTGTTATTGTCTATACCCATTTTTATTCTCTTTACTTGCTCCTTTTTTTTGTGATGGTAACTATGTACAGCAACTTTCATTGTTTTAAATGTGTTTTGTAAATAAATTACTTACTTGTTCCTTCCTTCTTTCCTCCCTTATTTCTTTCCTTCCTTGTTCCTTCTATCCTTCCTTCCTTCCCCCTTCTTTACTTCCTTCTTACTTAATTCATTCCTTCCCCCTTCCCAACTTATTTCCTTCCATGTTCCTTCCTTCCTTAATTCTGACCTACTCCTTCCTTCCAAATTCCTTCCTTCCTTACTTCTTACTTATTTCCTACTTCCTTCCTTCCACGTTCCTTACTTCTTTCTTCCTTACTTAATTCTTTCTTCTTACTCCTTCCTTTCGTTCTTCTTGTTTACTTAATTCCTTCCTTCATTCTTACTCTCTCCTAATTCCTTCATTACTTACTCCCTTCCTTACTTTCTTTCATTCTTTTCTTCCTTCCCCCATCATTACTTCTTTCCTTCCTTATTTCCCCATTCCTTACTTCTTTCCTTATTTCTTCCTTCTTACTCCTTCCTCCGTTCTCCCTTCCCTCCTCATTCCTTCGTTCATTCCTTCCGTAATTCTTACTTACTCTGTCCTAGTTCCTTCCTTCCTTCTTTCTTTTCTTACTTCTCCCTTCCTTCGTCCTTCCTTTCTCCTTCCTTTATTTTTCCTTCTTTCCTTCCTTCCTCCTTACTTTTTCCATCTGTCCTTTTTTCCTTCCTTCCTTCTTCCTTCTTTCCTTCCCTTTGGAAACACAATTTCCTTTTTTAGAATTAAAAACACACACACGTTTATGCAGTCAAGAACATCATTTATTCAACCAGTTGCTCTTTACAAACTGTTTTTTTTTTTTTATTCTTTATAATGGAAAAAGAATCTGTAGTTAACACATGCACATTTTGCCAGCGGGCTCTGAGGGGTCTCTAGCTGAAACAGGGGCTTTTCCTGAAAGCGCAGGACACAGGGATCCACTAGGGGGCGCTAAGACTAGAAACGTCTCAAACACAACTTCTGCAGCTCAGAAAAATTCGGAAGCATAACGAAGCAAAACCCAAAAAAAAAAAGTAATTAAAAACACAAGGCAGTAAGAAGTGATTAGTTTCGACTGATGTTATGCCAGAGTGGGGATATTTAGGTAGACACTCCATGTCCTACGATTTAACCTATTTATTTATTTATTTATTTAAAAAACGTCCACTCTGTAAGCAATCTCTCATCGTCTGTAATATTAATACTGACTTCGGTTAGATTAAACACACCTCCTGAACTCACGTCAATCTTCCATTACGATGGACTGAAAAAAGGACATTCTCCATAGTGTTACTCGTGTGATATTTAAGTGCATTTCACGCTAAGTGCATTCTGCCTCATAAGGTGCTTTCAACAATTCATCAGCCAACAATTTCTTAAAAGTAGCCTGGCTCTTCTAATAAAGAAAGGTGCTTTTTTTTTTTTTAATAGTTTTATTTTAAGGTCCACGGTTCCCTTGGAGAGAATCTTCTGGACCGTACCCTGATAGAAAAGCATAAAAAAAAAAAAATTCGAATATAGTATAAAATCGTAGTAACAAATGAAAACAAATAAATTAGAAAGAAAAATAAAATTCCGCCGAGCTGCTCGATATCACCCGGTGTCCTGCGTTTACAGCAAAACCGTTCGACACGCGGAAGCCGATCGGAAACATTAGCATTGTTCCTCCACCGACTACGATGGCGCGTGCTGGTACTCGCGGCCGCGCGGAACCTGTGACGTGACCCCACGGAGCCCGGACGGCCACATTTCACTTACACTAGCAGTAGAAACAGAGAAGCGGCAGAACAGGAGAGAGATCGGTATGGCGTAACAAGAACAAGCTTACAGACAAGGATATTCTGCTCAAGAGGAAAAATAAAATATAAAAGCATCGTTTTCGGGGCGGGGGGAAGGGAGGGCGGGAGGCAGGATGTACGACAGGGTAAGACGGACGTCTTGTACAACATCTCCAGTAACGCAAAAGAAGGAAAAAGGGAAAGGGACATTTTGCCTTTACATTTTTTTTCAGCATTGAACAATAAAAAGAACTAAATCACATCCATTTCCTGTAGTACTATATTATATATTATATATATATATATATATATATATATATATATATATATATATATATATATATATACACATACATATATATATATATACATATATATATATACGGCTTCGAAAGATTGAAAAAAAGGTGGACGAGGAAAGATGGGGCGAAAAACTTTTTTGTCCTTGTTTTTTTTTGTGTTTTTTTTTTTAAGAATCATGTTTTACAAGATGGACTCTGTGAACAAAAGGCACTTTTGAAGGGAACAACCTTTAAATGCTGGCTTAGTACTACACTACACTAATCACAAGCACTAGGAAGGGGGCATTTACATTTTGGGTGGGGGTGGGGGAGGAGAGAGAGAGAGAGAGAGGCTTTGGGGTAGGGGTAGGGGTAGGGGTAAGGGGGTGGGGGAGTTGGGGGGTTTAGGTTTGGGATGACGCCCATCTAAGTTTCATTCTTCCGCATTCTCTGGAACGTTCCTTGTCCTCCAGGAACCCGTGTTCACATTGTCTAAAAACTACAAGAACTTCTACAAATACTCAATACAACATCTTTCAAATCATCACAAAGGCGAAAAAACACTTTTGCTGATTAATTACGCAGCTCCTTAATTTACAGTCGACGAGTCGATCCGTGACGAAATTGAAAAAAAAAAAAAAAACCTAAACAAAACGGGGGTTTAAAAAAAAAAAAAAACGAAAGAGCCGGACAGAACCGGCTCTCTGTGCATCGAGACGTACGGTCGATACGCAGAATTAAATACGGTGTTCTTAAAGGTTGAAATAAAATGCCTTTTTTCACAAACTGGAGAAGAACGAAACCCCGACCCCAGCGAGCACACCAAAGAAGAGAAGCGACGCGTTCTCTAAAACGCATCGGAAGAGAAAGTATATTATTCTTTGTAATAGAGTGAACCCACGCGATCCTCAAGCACAAGGATCGTACTATAGTGTAATACACTGTTTTGTAAAATTGTTCATTCCACCCTTCCTAATAGTTTAAACAGAAAAATATTACAAAAATAACATTAAAAAATAAAAAGATAAAGGTAAATAAACGGGGAAAAGAAACACCCAAAATTTCATAAAGATTGGGATACTGTTCATGGCCCTTGAGTTTAGAGTCCAGGACGAGAGGACTTTTAAAAAAAAAAACCCAAAAATGTTCAAATTCTCGTACAGACTCACAGGTTTGTACCCTCGGCCCTCAAACACCTCGCTCTCTTTTCCCCTTTTAAATACTTAACGTTGCTATTTTTAATGAGTCTTGTACCGTGTACGAACGACGTTTGGTCATACGGCGATATTATTTCATGGGTTGTGAGGACTGGTTCGTTTTTTGTTTTGGAAGACAACTGACTGGGGTGAAAGGTCAAAAAATAACTAGACTGCCGTATTCCAAAGAAGAGCTACTATACATATTTCCATATATATACACAGCACGTACGAGTATGATCTTTAATGTCTGGATAATATATATTTATAAAGGCGCTGTTTCCAGTCTTCTGGCGCTTGCTAAGCCATGATACATAACATATTGTACATTAATTCTGTAGCTTATACACGACCCTGAATTCAATGGCAGGTTGCATAAAGGAAAGAAAAAAAAAAAAAAAGAAAAGGGAGGCACTTTGCTGCGCGGATTGGAATCGTCAGGGAGGGGGCGGGGCTAACGGGAAGGAGAATTCTCTGATGTGTGACTGACAGCCGGGCAGTCCAGTTATTTTGTGATGTCAGCGGGATGCAGATGTGCACAGTGTAACGCTGTTGGCGGGTTTGTTCTTTTATTCACATTGAGGAAAAGGAACGGAAATCGTGAAACGTTGGACGAAAGGGCGTTTTCCGAATAACATAGTGCAACGGACAGTGTGTGCGTGCGTAACGACGGCCTTGACCAAATCCGTCTATACTGTAGTGCAGAGAAGAAAGAAAACAATAAAGTAAAGCATGCATGTGATGACGTGATGTCGGTATTATCAGTCCGTACAGGATTTCGCCATACGGGAGGCTTTTTTTCGTGATTGTTGCAGCAAAAATTGCTTGATTTTGCGTCGGATCTTTAAAAAAAAACGCGCGCTACTATTTGCGCATTTTTTGTGCTTTTTTTAGCGCAATCGCACGGAATTGTTTCGCGGCGATGTTTGTTGGTAAACGAGACCTGTTAGCTGTACTCGTGTTCGACGCCACGTGAACAGAAGAGGGCTTCGGCTGAATGCTGGATTTGAAATTTGAAAAACCGCAAGCTCCGAAGGATATCGCGCCGCTCGACTTGGCGTTCACTCCTGCGATCGCGAGATGGCGAATTCCTCGAGGGACTGTATTACGAAAGCCGCTCCTGACAGGAAGCGAGCGCTGACGGTGCCGTAGGGAAGGACGCAGCGTTGATGACGGAGCCGGAAAAAGTCATTGAGAATTCACGAGTGTCACTGTAGAAATCGTACACGATACTGTTACTACTCTGGAAAAAAGCAAACCTGAAAGACGCTAAACTCTCATGCGGTTAATTCTGTAAAAGAAAAGAAGAAAAAAAAAAAACCCAGATGACACAAAATGAAAACCGGTTAATAACAAACTACTGCAAACCAAAACAAAACCCACTTTCAGCAGAGAGAGAGAGAGAGAGAGAGAGAGAGAGAGAGAGAGAGAGAGAGAAAAGGCTTTTTTCTGAAGATTTCTACTGGTGTTCATGTGGTTGCACTGAAATTGAAGTATCCACAGAGAAACAGTTACTGCTGGAAGTGGTGCAAACTATTTTTTCCTTTTTTTTTTTCCTTTTTTTTTTTTTTACGCACGATGGTTGGTCATTAAAGCTGAATTTGTGCATTTATAAAGGCTTTACAACACCATTTTCGATAATGCGTCTCAGTCTTCGGTTTATTGCTAACAAAAACCATGTTTATTAGTGTAATTAGCTGATGATGTCGAACGTGTCGAGGTTTGTTGTACTGTATGTCGTGGGCTACAACCTCCCCAAGCATGCCTTATCCCGTTTCGTGTCGAAATGTGTCGTTTTTTCCCCCCTGCGCTGCTAACGTGTGGGTGTGTCCCGAACGCTAGCGGAGAGCTGTTCCGTCACGGTCGCCTGAAAAACCTGAAAGGACATACTTTGCGGTAGCGTACAAATAGAAGCGTCGGCAGAGAGGAGGATGTCGTATTTTTGTACTGTTGTATCCCGATCGCTCGCTAGTTCTGATGCTAATTAGTGGTCGGGTTTTGTTCTCGTTCCCGTGTCAAGTAGCGGGTCAGTTTAACTCTGACCACGCCTGGAATGGTCTAGCCTGACAGCAAGACGCCGAACTGATGCAACATGAAATCAGTCTGCTTTTCCCTGTTCGTTGTGTTTATTCGCAGAAAATGGGTGGCTACACGATTAAAAGAAATGTCCGTCTCGCTCTCGAAGGGCGAGATCTCGACAGCGACGTGACAGCCATCCGTGGCCTGGGGTTAAGAGAGTAAAATTGGCCGTAGTGTCTCTCTGGGTGAGACAGGTGCTATGCTATGCTATTTCTCTCTCTGCTGTCAGTCAGAGACGCTAGCCAATTGTACGCATCTTGCGAGCTCATGTATGTAGAAGAGGGAGGATAGCGTTTTCCTCCGAGCGAGTTAAATGTCACATAGCGTGAGCAGCAGTTTGGTATGGAAGCCTGTTTCCGCCACGGAGGGAAAAAAATGAAAAAGGTAATTGTGATTTTATATCTCACAATTGCGACTTGTCTCAATTTTGGGGTTTATATCTTGCACTTCGGACATTTTTTCTCACAGTTTCCCGAGTCAAAATTGTACGATATGAACTCGCGTTTGTGAGAAAAGAAAGTCCGAATGGCGAGATTACGAAAGACAGAATGGGAGTTGCGTGACACAGCTCTAACTCTAGCTGTATGTAGCTAAAGCTACCATTTCCTGTTCATGAACACGAGCGAACAGGTTTTCTGTGCTTTTTCAGTATTGAAATTCTGCTCTACTGCTAAGTGCGATTAGCATTCTAGTGTTTGGGACACACCCATGATTTAAGAATGTCAGTCATCAGGATGGACCAACCTAAAGCGCGGTGTGCCGGGGAGCCGTTTGTAGTTCTTGTCCAATCAGATGCTTGAGACAGGCTTGAGGATCAGGTGCAGCTTGATATAGAGCATGTGGATGACCCCATCCGGGTTTCACCCTTTGCTTCGTTTTCACTGAAGGTAAAATATCTGAAAAAATAAATTGTTTCATTTCAACAACCTGTGATGGACTGAAAGCAGAATGGTTTGGCCCCGCTGTATGATTGGTGGACGATGTAAAAACGAATAAAAACTAAAGGATGAAAAGATTGGTCAATACTCAGGTCATCAGTGCTTCTTATAATGAAACTTCTTCTTCATTCAGAATGGAATCAGATCTGTTTCCCACTCGTGCTTTTTGTGTTGCTGTTTTCCTGGTTTCCAAATTTTTTTTTTTTCTTCCTCTTTCCAGTTTCAGATTTGCAGAATCATGCAGTTTTTGAAGACTCATATGGACGTTGTCCAGATTCCTGGTTCGAGGGCTCATGGTGAAGGTTTCGGGGTGCTTGCAGGTCTGACTCGGTCAGGGACGAGGGGGTTTGTGAGTGATTAGCTAATAGCGGTCCATACCTAGCTTTGTGTTTCACGTTTCAGCTACAGACTTCGGATCTGTGTGTGTCAGTTGGATCTTGTCAAAGAAACCAAGACTGTAAAACAGAGGGAAATGCATTGATATTAATTCATGCTGGTGAAAATATACAAAATGACTACATCATTATTATTTCATTTCATGTACTTCAACAGACTCAAAAGTACCAAGAGCTAGTATCACAAAAATACAGATTAGTGTATATATATATATATATATATATATATATATATATATGTACACAAGTGCAAATCACACATCACATTTATTTTCCATTGTTCCAAAATCCTTTGTAAATGATTCCAAGGAATAAACATGCAGGGTTACAAAACAACTGCCTTTCATGATGTCAGCCAGGCATTCTTGGACAATATGATATAACATTATTATATAAAATCTGATTTGACACCACAGTAAGACTAGAGCAGACCCAGACTCCTTTACAGAGTTGGAAATTAAAGCCACACGCTGTAATGCAGGTTAGAAAGTTGAAGTAAAAACCTACACACTGTGAGGTTAGTTGTAATGTTGGAAATTAAAGCTACACACTATGAGGTTAGTTGTATATTTAGAAATTTTTAGCTACACTCTATAATACTAGTTGTAAATTTAGACATTTTTAGCTACACTCTATAATGTTAGTTGTAAATTTAGACATTTTTAGCTACACTCTATAATGCTAGTTGTAAATTTAAACATTTTTAGCTACACTCTATAATGCTAGTTGTAAATTTAAACATTTTTAGCTACACTCTATAATGCTAGTTGTAAATTTAAACATTTTTAGCTACACTCTATAATGCTAGTTGTAAATTTAAACATTTTTAGCTACACTCTATAATGCTAGTTGTAAATTTAGAAATTTTTAGCTACACTCTATAATGCTAGTTGTAAATTTAAAAAAATGTTAACTACACACTATAATGCTAGTTGTAATTTTAAACATTTGTAGCTACACTCTATAATGCTAGTTGTAAATGTAGAAAATTGTAGCTACACTCTATAATGCTAGTTGTTGATTTAGACATTTTTAGCCACACTCTGTAATGCTAGTTGTTGATTTAGACATTTTTAGCCACACTCTGTAATGCTAGTTGTTGATTTAGACATTTTTAGCCACACTCTGTAATGCTAGTTGTAAATGTAGAAAATTGTAGCTACACTCTATAATGCTAGTTGTAAATTTAGACATTTTTAGCTACACTCTATAATGCTAGTTGTAAATTTAGACATTTTTAGCTATACTCTATAATGCTAGTTGTAAATTTAGACATTTTTAGGTACACTCTATAATGCTAGTTGTAAATTTAGACATTTTTAGCTACACTCTATAATGCTAGTTGTAAATGTAGAAAATTGTAGCTACACTCTATAATGCTAGTTGTAAATTTAGACATTTTTAGCTACACTCTATAATGCTAGTTGTGAATTTAGAAATTTTTTACTACACACTATAATGCTAGTTGTGAATTTAGAAATTTAAAGCTCCACACTGTAAAGCTAGTTGGAAAGTTGGAATTTAAACCTACACATCATGAGTTCAAGTCCCGGGAATAGCCGAGGTTGATGAGAAGATGAGACAGTAACGACACTACCAATAAAACGTAATATTCTTTCTAAAACTGCGCAAATGTGGACTTTTGATTTCGTCACAATTTTAAAACAAATGTTAATAGAACTTGTTAACAGAATTTTATTTACAATCATAAATCAATTTCAGTCTAAACCGTAGTTACGGTATTTTGCCTTTATTCAGCTGAATGGAACGTGTGGAGAATAAATACACGAGATAATCCTTCAGTCATGCCACTGGTTAAAAATCTCCCGCTGCCGATGTTTCAGTGTTCAATCCCCCCCCAATACATGGCAGCGTCCATCCTTGCTTCAAACACTCGGTCTTCACCAAGTTCATGTTCTGCCTGTGACATCATGTCTGGTTGCCGAGGGCACGAGTCAGGTCGGGACACGGCTCTCTCTCTTCCCCTCTCTGTCTCTCTTTACTTCCTTCCTGTATTTACCTCCTCCAACTTACTCTATCTGAGGCCATAAACCTTTCCAGAACTATCCACTCAGAATCCATATGTTATGGATTGCTTTTCCGTAAAGACGCAGACGTCTCAGCCTGAGTGTTAAAGGTCTACGCGCGGCACAGGATAAAACGTTTAAGATTTTGTACAACCTCCATCCAGGTGTTTCACGAGTCCTTTAAACGTCACCTCGAATCAACAATCGTGTGCTGCGGAGAGAGAGAGAGGCGGACAGAAACGGAGGCGCGCTCCAGATTGCCTCCATGTGCGCCGGCTTTAGTGTTTAGCTTGAGGTTTTGTTCCTCGTGAAAGACGTTCAGCGGGGCAGGAGTGAAAGTCTTTAACATCTGGTGGCCAGGACCGTGTACCCGAGGAGCCTTTGTAGCAGAATGCCCTGCAGGTCTGCTCCCTACAAGCTCACATCTGGGTTTGAATACAGCACTACACTCACCACAAACAAGCGACAACACGCACACAAGTAGCCACTTCAGCCTCTGTCATTATGTGGGGCTGACTCAGAAAGTAATCAGTTTGAGTCTGGGATATTGGGAAAGGCAGGTGTGTGTGTGTGTGTGTGTGTGTGTGTGTGTGTGTACGCATACCTGTGTCTGCTGTGGGATGTTTAGAAAGTTGTCCCGTGCTCCGATGCCGACAAACCTGTTGGGAGCTGTGGAGCTTGGCGAGGAGTATGCTGCTCCAACACACACACACACACACACACACACACACACACATCTGTCAGTATCTTGGGAAATTCTACAGTGGCTCAATATAGAACTGCATTGTTTTTTTATGCCAGAAGCAACTTAAATTATACATTTGATTGTTATAAGACATAATTATAAAACTATATTACCCCCCACCCCCAGGTAAAACCTACTACATTTGACCTGTAACCCCTGCAGTGTATCTTAAGTAAGGACGTGGATTTAAAACAGCAAAAGATTATATGTACACACCGTATATGAGGGTAGAGGAAGATTATAATTATACACAGATGGGCGACAAATGAAAGGAAAACCCTGATTAGATGAGCTGACGCATGCAGATGCTTCCAGACAGCTTCACTGCATGAGGAAATTAAGCATGCTCTGTAGCAGGTATATAAATAAAAATAAATAAAAGGCCCCGTGGACCTCCATTTAGGATGAAGGTGACATCATCTGTCCGCTCAAGCCTCAGATTCCTGTTCTTGGCTGAGAGGAGGGCAACCCGTTGTGTTCTAGCCCATCCTCCTCAGGTTCTGACGCCGTCTTGCATTCTGGGAGATGCTTTCTTTTCTGCTCACCACGGTCGTAACGAGTGGTTATTTGAGTTACAATGAGCCTTCAGTCAGCTCGAACCAGTCTGCTCGGTCTACATCGAGCTCTGGCATCGACAAGGCGTTTCCGGCCGGCTGTATCTACATGATTTTATGCAGTGCACCGCTGAAATGTGATTGGCTGACTGGATAAGTGCACGGATGTTCAGGTGTACAGGCATTCCTAATAAAGTAGATGGTGAGTGTATATTAGGATGCATAACCCCTTCATTAGAAAAGACGAATCAGCGTCTGAGAGTCTTTTCCTGGCATGGTGATGGCTTGCCTCAATACAAAGTTCTTCCTATGATGCAACTTTCCTATCCTAATAATGGGTGCGGTCTCTTCCAAGATGACTCCGCCCCTTCCGCAGGGCCCGAGGGCTCGTTGAATGGTTTAACGAGGATGAAAGCGATACGAATCCTATACTATGACCTTCACAGTCAGCAGATCTCGATCTAACCGAGCCTCCATGGGCGATCTCAGAGCGATGTTTCAGCTCTCCAGCACTCGAGGACCGTCGTCTTGAGGACCTCTCCAGTACACTTCGATGCCAAGGTGTGTTTTCGCTTGTCTGGCGGCTCATACGATGCTCCGTGATGGTTTTTCCTTTCATCTGTCGCCCGTCCGTAAAGGTCTCGTTTACTACCGTCTAGCGCGATGATAAACGTCGTAACAAAATGAAATATCTGTCTTTCTTTCAAGTCGTAAATCTTGAAAGTCGATGGGACGTCTTACGAGCTTCTTTGACAGCTCTGCTGAACCGATCGAATTCTGGGCAGAGATATACAATGGACTCCAAATTTCAAACTAAACACCGTCTAAGACGGTTTTACGCCGGCGGGATTAAGCAGGAGCGTTGAGTGCGTGCGTCGTCTCAAACTCGCTTGTGTGTGTCTGCATTTGTACGTGTGTGTGTGTGTGTGTGTGAGTGTTTTATATATTTATAAGGTAGTAAAAAACGTCAGTAAAATATATGAAGCAGGTTATGGAATGTGACTGATGCGATATTACAGATATACTGTACAGTAACAAACGTGAAAGAGAGAATGGGTGAGAATGAGAAACAGATCTTTAAAAGAAGTGTGTGAAGGAAACAGATGATGGGAAAGTGGGGGGGGAGGGAGGGGGGAGGCGGAAGAAAAAAAGCGAGGGATTGTCTTCTTCTTCGTCCAGCACCCTCTAGTTCTCGAGGTCCGTCCTTTCCACCCGGCTCCTCCGCCGGTACACGCACAGATCCCAAACTTGTAACCCCAACACCACACACACACACACACACACACACACACACACACACACACAATTTAACCGGACACCTGAATCCGGTGACGTCAGGGTACGGCGAATCTTACAGAAACGCGCTCCGTTTGATTTGCTGTTATTTTCAGCCAGACTGCTGTCACATGGTTTCCATTGAAGTATAATGTTGTTTTGTTGATTCTTGTCTGTTTTGTTTAATGTGATTTTTGGAGTCCATGCACACTGCCCTGAATTTGATCTCTCAAGTGAGGCGAGGAGATTTAGGAGAGTAAAAGGAAAAGAAATGATGATAGAGAAGAGAAAGAGAAAAACAAAAGACAGTGAACGTGGAGGTCTAAGAGTCTTAGAGCAGCCTGTTTTTTTTTTTTTTTAAAAAAAAAAAGAAAAACGATAATCAGAATTTGTTCTGGTAATAAGCACAGAAAAATAAAAGGAAAGGGTGGAAAAATAAACTCGATAAGGAAAGAAAAAAAAAGGAGAGCTTTGAATTGTTTGAATGATTGGCCTGACTGTTTTAGGATTATGAGGATACGTACTACTTCCTGGGTGAAAGATTATGGGTCATGACAAGGGGGAAGGGGGAGGGGGGGGGGATGCACTTTCTCCTTACAGCAGCTTGCTTTAGCGTTAGACGGGGATTCTTCTCAGCTATTTTTCTTTCTTTCCTGCATCTCTTAATAATTCGCTTCTTTGATATTAGTCTCTTAAATGAAGTTCCATTCTGGAGGCAGCTCTCTTACTAGTCACATCCTTTAAAGGTCTCTCTTTGGGCAGCGGTTTTTCACCCCTCCCGAATGAGGTCTTGCCGATTCCCGCCCGTCATTCCATATCTACCGACTGGAGAGGGTGATGGCTAGGACGTGCTTCCTCCAAGACACATAAACGGTCCGTACAGGATTTCAGAGCTTTCCACCAAAAATGCTTGACGCCTGAGACGTTTTAGCTGTACTCGTGTTTGACGTACGCGAATCGAAGCGGAGTTTGGCTGAACGACGTCACGTGACGCGTGGTGACCCAAATCCGCGGAGAATCTGTGGTAATTTTTGAAAGATTGAGGAGTTCGCTCCTTTAGCGTTCATTTCTGATTGCGAAATCCTGTAGGGACCGAATAAAGCTACAAAGCTGCCGCATCGTTTCCATCCGCAGCGTAGCACAGTCGGAGGAAAGCGCTATCTGCCGTCATCTGACAGACGCGCGTGATTGGCTAGCGTCGCTGTGATTGACAGGTGAGAGAGAACATGCCACCCGTCCCACCCAGAAAGCACGGCCAGTTTTGCTCTCGCGGACTTCCACGGATGGTCGTGGCATCTCGAACTCGCGATCTCACCAACGGCAAGGCCTTCAGTGGCAGAATTTTTAACCCACGGCGATATTTTATTCGCCGTCGTTCTTTAGCGTATCAGCTCGGAACTGGTGAAGACCGTCTAGGCTACGGTACGTTAAATAACGCCACTAATAATGGAGTATGTTATATGGACCTTCTGAACGGGACGGTCTAAGGAGCTGCCTTCTGATTGGAACCGGGGCAGACGTTCTCTATATCAGGTGTATTTCAGGACTCGTGAAGGGGCTCGGAGCTCTGGGCGTCACTTACAGGGCGATGCGGGTGAGCCGAGTCCCCCGTCGGGGTGTGTGTGGCTGGGTTTGGGGTCGGGCATGGGGAGCGGCACCGGCCGTGCCACCGGAGGAGGCGGAGGAAACAGGAAAGAGCTGGCCATTTTGCTCTGACCGCTCCCGTTAGGCTGCAGACACACACATGCACACACACACACACACACACACACACACCACACACACCACACAGTGAGGGATGACTCTGTGTGATAACACACACTCTTGCACCATTCACACACACACACACACACACTCTCTGAGAATGAGCGCATGAGGAACAGAGGGTGTGGATGACAGAAAGTCGCAAAGTAAAAAGAGACAGAGCAGTGGTGTTAGATAAAGAGAAGGTGTGTGTGTGTGTGTGTGTGTGTGTGTGTGTGTGTGTGTATTAGGACTGATCCTTCTGTCTGTGGAAGTATCATTAATATTCTAATGCATCGTCTAAGAGCGAAATTGTAAAGGAATTTGACTTTTAGCTCGTGTGTGTATGTGTGTGTGTGTGTGTGTGTGTGTGTGTGCGCGCGTGTGTGTGTGTTACCTGAGCACCGGGCTGGGTCGTGCCGTCGGAACAGACGAACTGGACAAACTCCTTGAGCGGATCCTGGTGATGGTGGTAGCGGATGGTGGGGTGGGTGAAGTACGGGCTGGACTGCTGGATGATGGAGGGAGACGGGAAATGAAGAGCGGAGGCTGAGGCACGGGGACTTCCTGTGTGTGTGTGTGTGTGTGTGTGTGTGTGTGTGTGTGTGACAGAGACAGAGAGAGACAGAGAGAACTCATGAAGATAAATATGTATGGCATTTGGTGAGCATTTATAACAGTACTTTATTGCACATGTAAATATGTGTGTTTTTGTGCTGTGCGTTTTCTCTTTCATCTTCCAGACCTCCTTTCTTTTATTCTCTCACAATCCATCCATCCCTCACTGTCCTCTACTTCCTGTGCTTCCACTTCTTATTTCTAATTCTCATTCTGTTTTCTCAAACCGAAACACACGTTTTTAGTCCGTCTCACACACACACACACACACACACTCACACACTCACACACACACACACTCACACACACCCACCGTGAACATGTTACTCACTCAGTAATGTTGACTCACTCACTCAAATACACAAATCCCTCTATCTCTCTCTCTCTCCCTCTCTCCCACCCTCTCTCCCTTTCCCTCTCCCTCTCTCTCCCTTTCCCTCTCTCTTCCTCTCTCTCCTTCTCTCTCTCTCACCCCTCTTTCCTCTCTCTCCTTCTCCCTCTCTCCCTTTCACTCTTCCCTCTCTCTCATTCTCTCTCCCACCCTCTCTCCCTTTCCCTCTCTCCTTCTCTCTCCCTTTCCCTCTCTCTCCCTTTCCCTCTCTCTTCCTCTCTCTCCTTCTCTCTCTCTCACCCCCTCTCTCTCCTTCTCCCTCTCTCCCTTTCCCTCTCTCTCTCCCTCTCTCTTCCTTTCCCTCTCCTTCTCCCTCTCTTCCCTCTCTCTCCCTTTCCCTCCCTTTCTGTCTCTCTCTCACCTCTCCCTTTCCCTCTCTCTCTCCCTCTCTCTTCCTTTCTCTCCTTCTCTCTCTCTCACCCCCTCTCTCTCCTTCTCCCTCTCTTCCTTTCCCTCTCCACCTCTCTCTCCTTCTCCCTCTCTCTCCCTTTTCCCTTTCCCTCTCTCTCTGACTCCCTCTCTCTCCCTCTCTCTCTCTCCTTCTCCCTCTCTCTCTCCTTCCCCCTCTCTCTCCCTCTCTCTCCTTCTCCCTCTCTCTCCCTTTTCCCTTTCCCTCTCTCCCTGTCTCCCTCTCTCTCCTTCTCTCTCCCTCTCTCTTCCTTTCCCTCTCCCTCGCTTCCTTCTCCCCCCTCTCTCTCCTTCTCCCTCTCTCTCCTTCTCCCTCTCTCTCTCTCCCTCTCTCCCCTTCTCTCTCTCCTTCTCCCTCTCTCTCCCTTTTCCCTTTCCCTCTCTCTCTGTCTCCCTCTTTCTCCTTCTCTCTCCCTCTCTCTTCCTTTCCCTCTCCCTCTCTTCCTTTCCCTCTCTCTCTCCTTCTCCCCCTTTCTCTCTCCTTCTCCCCCTCTCTCTCTCCTTCTCCCTCTCTCTCTCCTTCTCCCTCTCTCCTTCTCTCCCTCTCACTCTCTCCTTCTCTCCCTCCTTCTCCCCCCCCTCTCTCCTTCCCCCCCCTCCCTCCTTCTCCCTCTCTCTCTCCCTCTCCTTCTCCCTCTCTCTCTCTCACTCTCCTTCTCCTTCTCCCTCTCCCTCTCTCTCTCTCTCACACTCTCCCTCTCTCTCCCTCTCAGCTCTCAGTTTACTTGGCATTAAGGAAGTTTCTATGATACGAAACAAACTTTCATAATCACATCCACGTTATAATCCCCTTAAAACAAACAGCTCTGAGTCCTCGTGACCTTTTCTTAACGATCTCGCTCCAGTTCCGCGCTGCAGTTTTTCCCTCTCAGGCCGGTCGGTTGGCGTTAAACGTTCGAGAATATCTTTGGGAATATTCAGGGAGAATTTGGGACTTTTCTCTTCTTCTTCCGTCAGAACGAGCGTGTTCATCCCTCGCCCTCTGAGAGCATGCTCGCGTGCATCGTCACTTTATTAACAGGATTATCACGCCGATTGGAGCGGCTTTGCCTTCGCCAGCACAGAAGGAGAAGATAAGAGTACATTTCCTCCTCCACCTCCTCCTCCTCCATCTCGCCCGAACGCGGTCTGTTTTTCATCCTCGCCCTCAGCCTGAATGACAGCGTGTCTGCAGATTATGAGCGGCTAATTATACAAACCGAGAGACCAAAACGTTCAATTTTAGAAGAGACTTCAGGTCGCGCATCGGTTACGCATTTGGACATGTCTCTCTTTCTCTCTCTCTCTCTCTTTACTCCCCCCTCCTTGTTTTCTCTCTTTTCATAACAGACCACAAATAATCTTCCAAGATGAGTCATCAGGGAGTCTTAAATCAAAAAAATGAAAAATGAAATGAGCATGCTTGGCACATGATGCCGCACTTAAACTCCATGATAAAAAAAAAAAAAAAAAAAACCCTGGCGTCTAACGCAAATATATCTGCAAATAAATTTTTAATATTATTATTTTTATTATATATATATATATATATATATATATATATATATATATATATATATATATATATATATATAGAGCGCGGTACTGAGAGAGTGGATACCATTTTGAAGAAGAAAAAAAAAACCAAATCCCAAGCGTTCCCTGAAACGTGTGTTTTAGGACCAAATCTAAACCAGATGCTCCGGCTTAAGAGTCTGATGCGCTGGGAAACAAAGAACAGACATGTTAAGACTTTGTGCTATGACTCAACCGCTCAAAGCAATAATCTTCTGGCGGGTGAGTGTCACTTTGAAACCGCACCGAGAAACAACGGAGTGATGGATGGATTGGGAAGAGAGAGAGAGAGAGAGAGAGAGGGAGAGAGGGAACGCATGACAGCAGTGATGAAAAAAAGAAGCAGGGTAGATGGATGGATAATGATGGTGATGTGTCCTGAGTGAGGCTTACTACAAAGTGGCTAGTGGAGCTCTACAAACTGTTTAAAAAGGAGTTTTTTTTGTGTATATATATTTATATATAAACATATATGTATATATAAACCCCGGGTCTCTTTAAATCAAGCCTGCAGTATTCTCGTTCTCTTGCACTAGGTACATGGGGGTCAATTTTGTCATTTTTTGATTTTTGGCGTGTCTCACCTGGTCTCACTCCCGCCAGCATGGGCAGTGGGTGGTGTGTGAAGGCCATGCGGGGGGACCTCGTCTGAGCCGACAGGGCGCCGAAATCGAATTTCCCCGACGGCTTCTTTAGAGACCCGGGAGACGACAGCCCTGCCAGAGACCACATGATCAACAACAACAACAACAAGCAGCAACAAACAACAAGAAGCTACGCCTCAGCTAACGGCGCGCTCCACACTTGTCACCTGACCTTGTACGTGACACTAGCTAATGTTTATTCCTTTGATAAAACTACCTTACAGATGACTGCAAGTACATCGTAGAGATGCCTTGCAAGTCCTGCCTGAAAGGTTAAAACATCGATCCTGTCTGTGTATGCAAGAAATCGGGAAACTGTTGAGTGTACACGCACGTTATTCTCGGTGACTCCGGACTGATTGGCTGGCTTCTGGATCTGTTTGTCTGATCAGATGAAAGATATTTCCTTTACAGCGCTTTTCTGAATCTTCCCTTTTACAGGTGCGGGATAATTTCCTAAACCGGTACGAAAACGGATAAACGGTTAAACGCGCGCATTTGAATTCATATCCAACACGCAAACCAGCGAAAGCTTCGTCCTTCGTTCAGTTCACATGGCACTGGATGAATAATCGTACTTTAACTGTGTTTTAAAAATTTCACTGGGTCGCCAGCTCGATGCAGTTATTGCAAGCAAGGGATACGCGACCACATATTAAGTGTTTTTGACTTTAACTGACTTTAAAGCTCATCTATTATGGTTTTGAAACGTGCGTAATTCTCATACGATAGATTTACGCGCATCCGAGGTCAAAAAACACTTTGACGCGCTCATGATTTAAACTGCAGCGTTACCGTTTCCCCCCCAGTGTCACAAACGACTCGTTCAATGATCCGTTCTAAATGATTCGTTCTAAACTCCTCCTTTCAGAGTACAATACGAAACAGTGCAACTTTTATTGAACCCTTTCATGCACCGTGTCCACCGTCAATTTCATTGAAGGCTCTTTTTATAGAAAGGAAAATAGGAAAATAGAGTGCGTAAATCACCTCACTGGATCATTACTGTAAAATGAAGCTTTGTTAACTTTCTGTGTAAAATGAAAAAAAAAAAATAAATAACTACAAACAAATTAAATTTAAAAGTGTTTTAAGTTTTTAGATTTTTAAAAACTAGCTTTTTTAAAAAATAAATAAATAAATAAATTTGTTTCTTTGTTTGTTTTAAACTAGTGTAGGGAGATTTAACTCAAACTGTCCCAAACTTACAACCTATATTTTGTTTACAACTTATATTTTCTAAAAAAAAAAAATATATATATATATATATATATATATATATATATATATATATATATATATATATATATTTATCTTCATTACATATTTTAGACATTTTAGAAGGTTACAAATTTTGAACATTGGAAGATTTATTTATTTATTTACTTTTACTTTACAATCCATTTACTTTTTAATATTTCACCATTTAGACAATCAAAATTCATATATAATGCAATTTTTAGTATAAAAAGAAAGAGAAAGAGAGAGTGAGAGAGTGTGACAGAGAGAGAGTGAGAGTGAGAGAGAGAGTGTGACAGAGAGAGAGTGAGAGAGACAGAGTGAGAGAGAGTGAGAGAGTGTGACAGAGAGAGAGTGAGAGAGAGAGAGAGACAGAGTGAGAGAGTGTGAGAGAGAGAGACAGAGTGAGAGAGAGTGAGAGAGTGTGACAGAGAGAGAGTGAGAGAGAGAGAGAGACAGAGTGAGAGAGAGAGTGTGACAGAGAGAGAGTGAGAGAGACAGAGTGAGAGAGAGTGAGAGAGTGTGACAGAGAGAGAGTGAGAGAGAGAGAGAGACAGAGTGAGAGAGTGTGAGAGAGAGAGACAGAGTGAGAGAGAGTGAGAGAGTGTGACAGAGAGAGAGTGAGAGTGAGAGAGAGAGTGTGACAGAGAGAGAGTGAGAGAGACAGAGTGAGAGAGTGTGAGAGAGAGAGACAGAGTGAGAGAGAGTGAGAGAGTGTGACAGAGAGAGTGTGACAGAGAGAGAGAGAGAGTGTGACAGAGAGTGAGAGAGAGAGAGACAGAGTGAGAGAGTGTGAGAGAGTGTGACAGAGAGAGAGAGTGAGAGTGAGAGAGTGTGACAGAGAGAGAGTGAGAGTGAGAGAGAGAGAGACAGAGTGAGAGAGTGTGAGAGAGTGTGACAGAGAGAGTGAGAGAGAGTGTGAGAGAGTGTGACAGAGAGAGTGAGAGTGTGACAGAGAGAGAGAGAGAGTGAGAGAGAGAGAGACAGAGTGAGAGAGTGTGAGAGAGTGTGACAGAGAGAGTGAGAGAGAGTGTGAGAGAGTGTGACAGAGAGAGTGAGAGTGTGACAGAGAGAGAGTGAGAGTGAGAGAGAGAGAGACAGAGTGAGAGAGTGTGAGAGAGTGTGACAGAGAGAGTGAGAGTGTGACAGAGAGAGAGAGAGAGAGAGAGAGAGAGAGAGAGAGAGAGAATTGAAATCTGGATGCGTAAAAATAATTTATGCATGAAAGGGTTAAAACGATAATCGCTAAGTGTCCAAATAGATGTGATAGGTATTTGTGATTGTATTATCTATAATAATAATAACAACAACAACAATAATAATAATAATAATAATAATAATAATGATGATGATGATGATGCACTTTATGCGTGTATAAAGGAAGAACGCCAGGCCTCCAGCAGTAACACCGCGGTTTGGAGCGTTATACGCTGTTATAAGACGTGTCTGTCAGACGTCAGGTTTATTCTCTACATAATTAAAAGAAAAGAAAGAAACCTGGAAAACGTTCCGACAGGAAACACGTCCTGACTATTCCGGGACCGCGCTCGGAGACGTACGAGGCTGCTCACGCTAACAGACAGTTTAACAGCTGCTCCTACACATCACCCAGCCCACAATGATGGATAGAGATGGATAGATGGGAAAATGATGAAGGGATGGATTTTTATATATATATATATGTGTGTGTGTGTGTGTGTGTGTGTGTGTGTGTGTGTGTATGTGGGGGCCGGGAGTGAAAATAACATGGCGAGGTGAGAAAATGTGGGTGCAAGTGACAGGAGGACAAGCGATTTAGTGGCAGATTATCAAGTCTGCACACACACACACACACACACACACACACACACACACACACACACACGCGCACACACACACAGGAATCAAATCCTGGTTATGGAGCACAAAATGTCAAATGTTCTCTCTCAAATCCAATTTAGTCTTCCGTTTGTCGGTTGTGTGTGTGTGCGTGTTCACCTTTTAGACATGTGTGTGTGGGTGTGTAGAAATGTGTGTTACGTCTGGAGCAGGTGGGCGCGTGTAAAGGAGAATACGAGAGCCGCTGCTTTTCTTGTTTGTTTTTTTTTCTCTCTTCTTTTTCCTTTTTTTCCTTTCTATCCATAAATATTGGGAAAAGGCCCGGAGGGTGAACGCTATTAGGAGTGAAAATGCAGGGCTAATCTCACCAAAACCAGCAGTCTCACACACACACACACACACACACACACACACACACATGCGTGCGCTGTGTGTACGATTCCTACACAGTGCTTTTAGATATAAAATGTCTCTTTCTATTTTTTTTCCCAAAAGGTGCAGCTTCCTTAAACATTTCTAAACCTTTTGGAGTACACAACACTGCTGTTTGATTATAACATTCTCACACACACACACACACGGGAACAGATGTCCTCTGTAGACACACGAAGGCACCATCTGGAACCAGAAGTCAGACTGCGAGGGTGCGAGTGTGTATGAGGGAGTGTGTATGCGTGCTTCTGGCACAAACACCTGAAGGTGCACCTGTTAAATGTGTGTGTGTACGTGTGTGCACGCGCATGCGTACGTGTGTGTGTTCTAACCATGGTACGGGAACTGCACGCCATCGTTTTCATGCTTTATCTTCCTCTCCTGAACGCTGGCCAAGTGGTGCTGCACTGCAAGCGGAGAAGGACCTCGTTAGCACACGGAGAGAGAGACACAAAGAAAGGCAGAGAAATATTTTCCACACACACACACACACACACACACACACACACACACTTTTTAACACATTTCCTTGTACTAACAGGGAAAGAAAAAAAAAACAGAAAAAATGTTCACTGAAATCTAAGCTGTTAAATGATGTTTACACAAATAAATTCTTTACTCGAAGATATTCATGACCACACTCGAGTTCTCGAATCTGATTGGTCAGAAGGTGTGAAGTCATTTTACATAACAGTAGTTCCCGCTGTTTATATTAGAGCGCTCGTTCTGACACGTTATGGTTTCTATAGTAACGGCTCGTAAGCGGGGAGCCGCATTTCACAAGCTACACACGATCCAAATCTAATAATAAACAGATTTTAAAAGAAAGACAAACGCATAATCGTTGATGGGGGGTTTTTTGTTTTTTTTTTTTTGGAAGGAAATGTTTAACATTTATGGAAGGAGTCTCCAGTGTCAGCACTTTGAAAGGACAGAGGAGTTTACGCTTTTTTTTTTTCCTCTCGTCTTGTTAACTTCAACAGAGGGAAAATCGAAGGAAAGACTGTTTATCGTGAGTGAGAACGGGAACTAGCTCGTCTAGTGGACGTTAATGTAACTGTAAAACGTTAAACAGGCTCGACGTGGCGTTCATAGATTAAACGTCGTTACAGTAAGCGCACGGTAATGACACACTCCGGACCGTCCGTCCATCCATCCATCCATCCATCGTCTGTACCGCTTATTCTTCAGGGTCACGGGGAAACCTGGAGTCTCTCCCAGGGGAGCATCGGGCACGAGGCGGGGTACACCCTGGACGGGGTGCCAAGCCGTCGCAGGGCACACTCACACACACACTCACACACACATTCATACACGACGGACACTTTGGACACGCCAATCAGCCTACCGTGCATGTCTTTGGACTGGGGGAGGAAACCGGAGTACCCGGAGGAAACCCCCGCAGCACGGGGATCGAATCCCCAGCCCTGGAGATCTGAGGCGAACCATTTTATAATACAGCGTGGCCTGAAGTGTGTTATTCCTTCCGTGCATGCTGTAAAGGTTCAGAAAGCTGCTGCGTTCCTTTAACCTCATTTGCATAATGGAACCTGATTGGCTCTTACGTTTTATGACACACGAATCCGTTCTGCTTTGTGTTTTTGCGGTTAATTCTCCGTGAACTGTTTAATTATAGACGTTCGGGTTAAAGAAAACGGTGAGTGTAATGGTTTAGCTCTGATGATGTGGGATTTGGTGAAATGCAGTGAGTGTTGCACACGTTGCATCATTCTTACTGCTGTCATTGTGTTCTCTCTACATATTTGTGTGGAGGTGATATACACAGCGCGTTAGTGCTGGTCATGGAGGTCATAGGCTGTAGGGACACAATGTTGGACAGGTGGGCTATCTGTGTGTGTGTGTGTGTGTGTGTGTGTGTGTGTGTATGTACCTGCATCCACATCATTGGGCCAGCCACTGGACTGTGAGCTGGTTCCAGCAGGGGAGCGCGTGGGGTAGAACACATCGTCCACTGGGCTGTCCATCTCACTGTCATCTATAGACTTACGCTTAGTGGAGCTAGAAGCAGAGAGAGAGAGAGAGAGAGAGAGAGAGAGAGCAAGAGAGAGGGAGAGAGAGAGAGATATAGGGAATGGGAGAGAGAGAGAGGGCGAGAGAGAGAGATATAGGGAGAGAGAGAGCGAGAGAGAGGGAGAGAGAGAGAAAGAGAGGGAGAGAGAGAGCAACAGAGGGGGAGAGAGAGAGGGAGAGAGATATAGGGAGAGAGCAAGGGAGAGGGAGAGAGATATAGGGAGAGAGCGAGGGAGAGGGAGAGAGAGAGAGAGGGAGAGAGATATAGGGAGAGAGTGAGGGAGAGGGAGAGAGATATAGGGAGAGAGCGAAGGAGAGAGAGAGAGAGAGAGAGAGAGAGAGAGAGTGAGACAGACAGAGAGAGGAAAGGAAAAATGAGAAAAAAGAGAGAGTTTTATAAATGGATGGCACTTTAAAATAAACTCTGTAACAGACACTGACACACGCACACACACACACACACACACACACAACACACACACACTCAAACATATACAAGTAAAGAGACAGATCGGCTACCTCCGAGGAAGACTCGCGTACAACTCCACCTCGGTCCTGGAGCACCAGCCAAACAGAGAGAGAGAGAGAGAGAGAGAGAGAGAGAGAGAGAGAGAGAGAGAGCGAGAGAGACAGAGAGAGGGAGAGAGAGAGGGAGGGAGGGGAGACGGAGAAGGACAGGAGGAGAGCAAAGACATGATGACAGTGATGGAGAAAGGAAGTCGAATTCTGAGCACTCACAAAACAGTATGCCTCTGTACTTGTGTGTGTACATGTGTGTGTATGTGTGTGTGCATACGTCTCAGACTGTAGGTGTGTGTGTGTGTGTATGTGTGTGTGTGTGCTTGCGTGTGCGTGTACCTAGTAGACGGCGGTGATGTCAGCGAGCGTCGGCCCAGCGTTACTTGGTTGATGTTGTAGTAGCCGGGGTTTTCCAGGTCGGCCAATGAAAAGTTAGGACCCGAGGCCGAGGCAACGGGAGCTGAGGAAGAGGGATGGGGAAACCACAGAGCGAGGATAGAGACAACGATGAGAGTTACAAACACTCTATTTACATACACATATGACTGAGTCAGTGAGCACTCCAAATCATAAAGAAAAACGTTTTGAACTGGCTTTGAGAACGCTTTCTAACGAACACGTCTGAGTTCTTTTTTTCTCTCTCATCAAATGAAGACACGATAAAAGGGTTGGAGTTGTGGGCCGTGTGTGGGACTGCTTTTTTGTTGAGTTTTTTTTTAATCCCACGCCCACTTGCTCCTGCAGATATTTCAGCTTGCACTCGCCCACTGGACTGGTTTCTAATAAACTCATTCGGTCCAAACCAACCAAATAAACATAACAAGAGTCATTTAAAGCGTGTCAATAGAGGATTTTACAGAGCTTAATCAGAACCGTCGAGCGGCTGCGCTCCACGGCAACGACGACGCTAAATCATATCGCTGTTTGATTCGGCTCTGTCGAAAACTTAAATATAAAATAAATGTAACTCAAACGTTGTCATTTCAGATAAACTGTTGTTATATCTAAGTGTATTTGGCTTAAAGAAATTGATTCGTCAACTTCAACATTTTTAGGTAATTTTATTTCCTCAAATTTTTTGAGTTAAATGAACTTAAAGAGTTAAAAAAAACCCTACGTACATTACCCTCCTGCTGCGTCTCAATCGGCTCGCTAGGTCGTGAGTCAGTACATCGTGTACACGGGTCCGGGGACCGCTAAGGACCCTGGCTCGCTACACACTGGGACACCGGTGACTCGGCCAAATGAATTTTTCCAATCATGAAACACTTAAAAGCCGTCAGACCCGAACAAACCGTACGCAGAACGTCAAATGAAGTCGGAAATCGCGAATCCTTTGAGAGCTACGACGACGATAACGAGCTACTCACATTAGTAGGCGAAGTTGGCGCAGAGTTCGTCCGCCGCGTGTTTTGTTTATTTAGTCATTTTTGGTTTGGATTTTTCATTCTGACTGCCTGTTGGGTATTTTAGCCACTACCGTATTAAACGTGTCATCTACAAGTAAAACCGAATCTTACGTCAGCAGGAAAATGTCACGTAGGATGACGCACGCGATGTTTCTATGCTTTGAAAGGGAATGATTTGATTGGATGCTGCAGAGGCACGCCTAACCACAATTATCCCGCTCTTCGCCAAGTCACCGCCTGCGCTGACGGTCCTGAAAAGCACCGAGGATGTGACCGCCACACCCACGTGCGTCGACGCCGCGCTCTTGTTTTTGTACTTATTTTTGCACTTGAAATTAAAATCCCAGCGTGATGCTACGGCAAAAAAGCACTGCGTGGATGCCAAGCCGGTTTGTTGGTCTAGCGGACGTGTCCTCCCAAGCCGTTAGTGGTTATATTACAAGACGACTCTCCCTTCGGAGCGACGATTACAGCCTGAAATGTCCCATCCGGGACCCAAATGAAACGGTGGTGCTGTTGAGGTTTTCTCCCTGCATGACTGTGTGGTTAAGTGCACCTACTGCTGTGGGTTTGTCCTCCACAGTTACTTCACACATATTAGCTTTGTGTTGGAGAGAAAGCGAACGGAGCTAGTCTTTCAAGACAGATACACTCACATCGTGCCACTTTGTCATCCGAAATCTTAAACCGAACGCTATTCTTGTCCCTCTGTGTTTCAGGTTTGTGAGGTGGATCTAAGCAGGACGTCCAATCTCAGATCCTTACACTGGTATTTCTGAGAGTGCGGATTTAATTGCTGCTGTTTGGCAGGCAATCATGCTGTCAGATTCAAGGTCATTTCTGGACGACCTGAAAGCAAGCAAACGCTGTTTGATTTATTTATTTATACATATATATATATATATATATATATATATATTACAAATTGATGTTGATACGCCGATGCAATTTAGCTAGACTGAGAGTTGGCTTCCTAGAGACTTCCTATACTGAAAATTGGAATACCATCTTGCGTAAACAAACGCACAAACCCATTTCAAGGCCCAATTTCTTTCTTTGCCTCCTGCAATCCAGTATATCCATCATTTTTACAGCGTTTTGCTCCGAGCGGAGGCGCAGGGCAGAGTCACGTTACAGATGTGGGCGCTGCAAATAACGGAGTGCGTGGAGCGTTATGATTTCAGCCCGGTCTGTTATGAATTTAAACACGGGCCCACCATCGGCGATGCGCCGCTTCCAAAAACATCACATCGCAAATGTTCTTCCAAGGAAAAAAAATGTGTGTGTGTGTGTGTTTTTTTTTTTTTGTAACACACGATTTCAAAGGGAATCGCAAATAACGCCGTCGGCACAAGGATACACTCGGCGTAGGAGACGGCCGAGACGGTTTTCCACAGCTGTGTCCAGATGTCAGGAGTGATATACGTACACTGCTATGACATTGTGTTTCATCAGCATGGCTGGACGCTGGCGATGAAGCGGTGCGTTTCTGAGCAAAGGCTAGTGATTTATATTGGTTAGTGATTTCCTGGAAGATTATTTTTGTTCTCTGTTTTTTCATTTTTTTTAGGAAATAAGCACAAATGGAAGACAGTGAAGTGGAGCTTGTTTCTGCTCTGATTTATAGCCAGACATTTCATTGTATTTATATTATTAGAGAAGCTGCCTGCTATGAATAAAAAAACCCACACCGGTCAAATAAAAGCTTGTATTTACAGAACTTGCTCAATATGATGTCTCTGACTTGGATTTCCTGTGAGTAGAAGTACAGCCCCGATTCCGAAAAAAGTTGGGACGGTATGGAAAATGCTAATAAAACCAACGAGGAGTGATTTGTAAATGTACTTTGACTTGCATTTAAACAAAAAACGTATAAAGACGAGGGATGTGATGTTTTATCTAATCAAGTGCACAGTTTTTTGAAGATAAATGTTTATTTTGAAATTGATGCACGCAACACGTTCCAAAAAAGTTGGGACGGGGCAATTTAGGACTAATAGCGATGTGAGAAGTTGAAATAAGAAGGTGATGTGAGCTCGGGAATACTTTGGTAAACCTTTGTCGATCGACACCATTCGCCGCTGCATCCACAGATGCAAGTTAAGGCTTTACGATGCAAAGCAGAAGCCGTACATCAACACTGTCCAGAAGCTCCGCCCACTTCTCTGGGCTCGGTCTCATCTGAGATGGACAGTAGCACAGTGGAATCGTGTTCTGTGGTCCGACGAGTCGACGTTTCTAATAGTTTTAGGACAAAACAGCCGTCGTGTTCTCCTCGGGCCAAAGAGGAAAAGGACCGTCCGAGCTGTAATCAGCGTCAGGTCCAAAAGCCAGCGTCTGTCATGGTATGGGGGCGTGTCAGTGCGCATGGTACGGGGGTGTGTCAGTGCCAATGGCATGGGTAACTCACACATCTGTGAGGGTATCATTAATGCAAAAAATTATGTACATATTTTGGAGCAGCATATGCTGCCATCCAGAGCAAGACAACGCCAAACCACATTCTGCCGGGATTACAAGCGCACGGTTGCGTAAGCAGAGAGTGCGGGTGCGAGCGTGGCCTGCTGCAGTCCTGACCCGTCTCCCATTGTACAGTGGCTCAGCTGAAGAAATGCATAATGGATGAATGGGGAAAATTCCACTCGCTAAACTTAACCAACTGGTTTCTTCACTCAGCGTCCAAACACTTAATAAGTGTCACTCAAAGAAAAGCTCATGCTACACAGCGGTAAACGATTTTTTTGCAGTGTGTTGCAGTCATCAGATTTTAAATGAGTGTATATTTTCAAAAATAAATTAAATTCACAAAGTAAAACATCAAATAACGTGCTAATGATGAGTTTTTCAGTCTAGTACAGCGTGAACTGAATTTTCAAATGACTCTTTTTATTAATTTTTTTTTTTGCATTTTCCATACTGTCCCAACTTTTTTTGGAATTGGGGTTGTATCTGGATTCGTTCTTCCTACAAATATGTATATAAACACAATGTTTATGGCGTCTGAAATCTCAGGACTGAGACGCACGAGGCTGGGCGATATTATGATATGATACTGATATCGTGATACACCCGTGTACTATCACGATCCACGTTTCAGAGGACTCTGACTCAGCTTTTTTATGTTCTCAGTTTGCTTTGCTCAGTGGTGCTCAGACACACACCTAATCTAAGGATTGAGTCCATATTTAAATCAACACCCCTTTACTAACCCTTTATTAAACATTACAGGCGGTTTGTTGTGTACTACAGGCTCCATTTCGACCGTCTGCTTCCGCCCATGTGAGACCTGAGATAATACGCTGCCTATTATGTTCAATAAGATGACTTTTGTCTTCAATAAAACTCTTTTGTCTCAGAACTCTTGTGTGAAAGGACATGAAGCGGGAGGCACAAACGTTTTTTTTCTTTTTTTTTTTTTAAAAAGCCCCATAATAGATGATGATGATATTTACTGTGTGAGCGCATGTTCACTCACTCTGTGAAACTCGTACGAGCTCGGCTGCGTTCCAAACCCCCGATGTGACGAAGCAGTCCTGGAAGCTCAAATGCCCTGCGGATAATGTAAGACAGATGTTATAACCGCTTATAATCACAGGCCTTTAAAAAAAATATATGAAATAAAGGGGAAATAATGACACGTGTAATCGCGCAATCCGTTCTTTCTCGTCTTCATTTCACGGTTTTATACAAGCTGATTGAAAACGATTGATCGAATGTACACAATGTAACCAGAAACAAGTTCTGTACTAGGGCCACATGGCTAATGTAGCATTATAGCGAGTGATAACAAGCTTACGACTACCGTGTGTATTTACGGTAGTTAGTTTTGTTTGTGCATGTCATCAGCATGTTTTTCATTTCAAAAGAAAATCAAATTGGACCTGTATGATAATCCACATGACTTCTCATAGAAATTCTGCGTCGTGCCTGTAACCACACTGACTATCCAACATACCCATAAAGCGCTACATGACTGAAAGAAAATACAGGAAGTGAAGCGTGATTTCGGACACGAGGTGTGTTTTGGAAGCGTTTGGTTGATGTGTGAGTGAGGCTGAAGATGCTGAATTGAACCTAGAGCTGAATCGGTGCGCTATAATGCCTCGTAACGGCCGTACGTAGGTTCAGAGCTGCGATCTTACCGTTTGGTGGGGGTTTGATGTCCGAGTCTGCCTGTTGGCTGGAACTGTCTGATTGTCCTGATTCTATAAGAGAAAAACAGAGCAAGAGATAATGTTCAAAACATGTTTGAATATTAAGACGATCCAGAGGAGCGAACGAGTGTGTGTGTGTGTGTGTGTGTGTGTGTGTGTGTGTGTAGGTGTGTATCATTCGCCCACAGGTGACAAGAGAATTTAGTGGCACATGCCAGTATGATTTGATACAGCGCGGTGGAGATTAAACGAGAGACACAAAGAAACAGCAGTAAATACCTCAAGCACAAGAAAGCAAGTGAGAGTGAATAAGAATAATCTCTCTCTCTCTCTCTCTCTCTCTCTCTCTCTCCAGAAACCTGGCAGCCATGTTAGCGTTTGGCAGCCATTTTAGTATTGGCGGTGCAGATGCATTCCTTCTAGCTGACAGCACGCGCACACATACACACTCGCAAAAAAATATATAAACACAGTCCCAGACCTATAAGCAAATGCGAGATATTATGCCATCTAACAAAAATCTACAGAAACCACCGCAGAGTCCAAATTCACCTCCGTTCACCTCGGCGGGACGCATCTGCTGCAGCGCTGAGGCCGTTAAAGACCGGCTCGGTCGTGGAGAATGACGTACTTTGGTCCACTCGTATAAGTGTCCGAAATAAATCACTCGAGCCGGGACGTATAAAGGGTGGTGGAAATCCGCGTGTGTGCGGTGAATGAAAATGAAGATTCCTTTCGGCCCAAACTGTAATTGGTTAATAGGAATAATCGGTGTTTCACGATATCTGCATGTACTTTGTGCGAAGTGGGCGGGGCTAATTACGAGCGACACTCGTGTACAGATAAAACCGTACAGACTGATTTATATTCATGGTTTCCATCAGTTTTTCGAACTTTTGCCATTGTGCAGTAGTGACAGCGTTAACTTTAAGTTGATTTGAACTATTTGTACTTGAAATAATTTTAGGTTATCTATGTGATGCAACACATGGGGATAACACCGTGGCAGCGCTAGCATGTCTATTTTCTATTATTGCTTCTGTCATTTTTAAAAAATTTTTTACATACAATACTTTATACAAAGTTTAAAGCAAGATTTTGGTTTACAAAACAAACAAATATCTTTATTCTTTTACTCTGTACTTGCTGATACTTTAGGCTCTCTAAAGCTGAGATCTCTGATCTTGAATCTGATCACACTGGAAGGTGAGTAGAGCTTCACTGATGGTGCAGTTACAAGCTTCAGCCAGAAGGGGGCAGATAATCACTCTTTATCACACCCACATCTGTCTTTATCAGTGCCAAACACTTCAGATTAACTTTGTCCTGGATCACACACACACACACACACACACACACACACACATATCATGGGGTGTGTCCTCTCTATATATGTGTGTCAGTCATAATGAAGGAGGCGTGTCCTCTCTATATATGTGTGTCAGTCATAATGAAGGAGGCGTGTCCTCTCTACATATGTGTCAGTCTTAATGAAGGAGGCGTGTCCTCTCTATATATGTGCCAGTCTTAATGAAGGAGGCGTGTCCTCTCTATATATGTGTCAGTATTAATGAAGGAGGTGTGTCCTCTCTACATATGTGCCAGTCTTAATGAAGGAGGCGTGTCCTCTCTATATATGTGTCAGTCTTAATGAAGGAGGCGTGTCCTCTCTATATATGTGTCAGTCTTAATGAAGGAGGCGTGTCCTCTCTACATATGTGTCAGTATTAATGAAGGAGGCGTGTCCTCTCTATATATGTGTCAGTCTTAATGAAGGAGGCGTGTCCTCTCTCTATATGTGTGTGTCAGTCTTAATGAAGGAGGCGTGTCCTCTCTCTATATGTGTGTGTCAGTCTTAATGAAGGAGGCGTGTCCTCTCTCTATATGTGTGTGTCAGTCTTAATGAAGGAGGCGTGTCCTCTCTCTATATGTGTGTGTCAGTCTTAATGAAGGAGGCGTGTCCTCTCTATATATGTGTGTCAGTCTTAATGAAGGAGGCGTGTCCTCTCTATATATGTGTGTGCCAGTCTTAATGAAGGAGGCGTGTCCTCTCTATATGTGTGTGTCGTCTTAATGAAGGAGGCGTGTCCTCTCTATATGTGTGTCAGTCTTAATGAAGGAGGCGTGTCCTCTCTATATGTGTGTGTCGTCTTAATGAAGGAGGCGTGTCCTCTCTATATGTGTGTCAGTCTTAATGAAGGAGGCATGTGCTCTCTATATATGTGTGTCAGTCTTAATGAAGGAGGCGTGTCCTCTCTATATATGTATGTCAGTCTTAATGAAGGAGGCGTGTCCTCTCTATATGTGTGTATGTCTTAATGAAGGAGGCGTGTCCTCTCTATATGTATGTGTGTCATACGTGTGTATGGGTGTGTGTAAGTCAGTCAAAGTGAGTGTGTGTGTGTGTGTGTGTGTGTGAGAGAGAGAGAGCACCTGCATGTGTGTGTATGTGTGTATGTGTGTGTGTGTGTGTGTGTGAGAAAGAGAGAGAGAGAGGGAGAAAGAAAGAGAGAGGGAGCAGGTGTGGTGTGAGTGGCCCGCACCCAGCCTGCCACCCATCTGTGTGCCTGCCTGCCTAAGCCAAGAGAGAGAGAGAGAGAGAGAGAGAGAGAGAGAGAGAGGGAGAGAGAGAGCGAGAGAGAGAGAGATGGAGAAAGTTACTGGCATGATCTCTCTCTGTAATTCCTTCCATGTTTTTAGTGTTTTTAATTAGCGTGAGTCATTCCTGGTTTTAGCGTTAAGCTCCGCACAGCCGAAGATCTATTTTCAGAACTCAGATGCGACGTAAGGCTCCATCACGCAGCTCTGACTATTATGCATGCTCGTCACAGACCAGCAACAGAACATTTATCCATAATTAAAATGGACTGGCAGCTAGAGGGAAAAAAGTGTGTGCGTATGTGTGTGTGTGTGTGTGTGAGAGAGAGTGAGAGAGAGAGAGAGAGAGAGAGAGAGAGAGCAGCTTGCTGAAGTGGGTTTGTGCCTTGGAGCAATTCTGACAGGCTTTTGATAGGACAGCCATGCAAAGTCTCCAAGGACCCCCTGGGCTCAGTCCCATCTTACACACACACACACACACACACACACACACACACACTACAGTGCTCATTTGCAGCACTCGTCTGAACCATAAACTCAGTATCTAAATGAGTTTCAGTGAAGCTCTGCCAGACGGACCGCTTATTAAATTGGTGTTGGGACAAAAATGAAATTTTCTGCAAACGTGGATCGGAACCGAGGTGTGTTTTTGAGTTCGAAATGCCCTTTTCCTGGTTCAGCATGGTCGTTCGTTTCAATTATATTTGTATAATCGGAACTCTTGCGTAAATTCAAGAGCGATACCATCACGAAGATAAAAAGTAAATACAGTGAATGTTCGCAGATCTGTTCTCTAAATTATTCAGGGACAAAGACAAATGCAACTGAAGACCTTCTTAAGCTCCAGTGTCTGTTCGGTATGACTACACACACCACACACACACACACACACACACTCGAACCCTCGAGCAGTGACATCCCCCCAACGATAATCTCACAGCACCGCGGCGCCGAAGCCACGTCCAGGCCGCGTGTAGCTCAGTCTGGGAAACTCGGGCTCGGTCGAAGTTAATAACAACTCGTCTGTGCAGCTGAAATCGTATTCAATTAGCAGCAAATAAAACATTCAAATGTTGGCATGAAATATGCAGCCTGACGTTTTTATGTGGAAAGCCAAAATTAGGTAGAACATAATTGCATTCCTTGGAGGTTTAAAAAAAAAAATGTTTTAAATAATAATAATAATAATAATACTAATAATAAGACAAAAGCAGGTCAGACGGGTGATCTCTGATTAACGGCAAATAAAATGTGAACGTAACATGCTGACTGTAAAAAAAAAAATACAAATAAATACAGGAATTAAGAATAACAAAATGATCATAATAATGAAAAAAAAATCTCTTAAAGCTAAGGTTTGACTCAAATTAATAACAGAGTTTTAATTAACTCGTCTCGTCCGTTCTCGAGTGCAGTGTGTAAGGAGGTGAATCATTCGAACAATTATTATTATTATTATTATTATTATTATTATTATTATTATTATTTAAAGGGTTCATGATGTTGTTTTTTGTTTTTTTTGAACTCCTGTCAGAAATGATCGCTTTTTGTGTCCTTTACCTTTAAGACTTCGATGGCCCCACCCACTGCTTTGATTGGCTAACATCTTTGCGTATGGATTAATTATGGGCGCCACGCGCCGTAACACGCGCAGAACTCTTTTCGGCGACTGAGCGCCAGTAGGTGGGGCTAACGGTGCTTTGATGTGAAAGTAGATGTCGATGTCGTGTCGTATGCAAATGTATTTGCCCGTGTGATGTCACAAATCCCGCCAGATCCAAACGAAGGGTTTTTGGAGCTCGGGTAAATGAGCGCTCTTTTTGCACCGGAGGATGTGTTACACTCTGAAACTTGCAGGACGTTTTAATGGTACAATCACGTCTTATACGTCGTAAAATTTGATTTCTCATGTCGTGACCCCTTTAAATGAAATGACACTGCGTGGGTTGTGTTCTGTTCCCCTTGTTTACGTGATTTATGTTCTACCTGTGGACTCCATGTAGGCATTTATGCCGTTTGAAATGTGGTCTGGCTCGTGTTGTCGTTGTCGTCGTTGTTGTCGTTGTGTTCTTTTTGTATGCTATTCGGTTTCTGTTGTTGTTCATATAAAAATGACTACAAAAGTTTTAAGTGCGAGACAACTCGACTATTTTTGTCCTGGTTTTATTCTTTTTCTTTCCTTCTGAAAAAACAAAAACACCGTAGTCAGTTTTCCGAATCAAACACCGGGGACAGCTTTCTCCAAATCCTCTGCGAGGCCGATCAGGAAGTGATCACGATGACTTTTCAAACTGTTTAAATGAACCGAATAATCCGGACACTCGGTACAAACGTTGAAAATCGTTTAAAACCGAAGACGGACGAGGAAGCGAAGGAACCGGGAACGAAGAAAGGAGACGTTCGCTGTCTAGAATGCGCACAGGTATTTTCTAGCGCACGGATTTAACGTGCGGTCTCTGTACACTTTTGTACAGAAGGTCAGACGTCCCTCGGGTTGTGTCTCTTCCAGCGAAGCGCGTGTGGTCTCTTTCGGGTGGACGTACCCAATGCTCGGAAATTCTCACGTTCAGGTAAATGTTCTACTTTTCTCTCGCGTCGTTATCGTCGTTGATCGAATCTGTAATGAAATATGTATCAGTAGCGCTGATCGAGACGACAGAGAGGACAGTAGAGGAGATCAAGGGCATAAAGGTGTGAAAGTGTGTGTGTGAGAGATAGTACGTACTTGAAAAGTGAGACTGCTATGTGTGTGTGTGTGTGTGAGAGAGAGAGAGAGAGAGAGAGAGAGAGTGCACTAGAGTGTCTATGTGTCTGAGTGTCTGAGTGTGTGTGTGTCCTCAGATCACCCCATGACTGAGGCAGGATGTGACTGTTAGAGGAGCAGCACAATAGCGTAGTGTGTTTCATGCAGCGCGGGAAAGACGACACACACACACACACACACAGATCACATACTAGCTATCTGCAAACTTACTGCAAACAGATTTATATGATAAGAAATTTATGATATAAAATGTCATGCAATTTATGAAAGTTTTAGCGAACAACCCGCACGCATCACATCTGGCGTTCACTCGGTGTTTTATGAACACACACTCACCCCACACATCCCCCCCCCCCCACACACACACACATTAGCGGTATGTTTTGTTTTTATTCGAGTTTGGTTTCTACTCAGCTTCTTCGTCTTGGTAGTAATGTTAACGGTTTCTGCGACTGCAGCTTTTTAAAAAGTTTTGAAATGACTTTTATTTGAAGTTTTATTTGAGACGTATTTTAATAATCTTCTTCTGCTATGTTGTCTCGTGTCTCATCTTCTCTGCTGTCTCTTGTCTGCGGCTGTAACGCTGGAATTTCCCACCTGGGATTAATAACGTGTCGTATCTCACCACATCTCATCCGATCTAAAAGTTCTGTGATCGTGTGACGAGAGAAGACGACGATTTACTCCAGCTTTCTAGTAATCACGACGCACCTTCCCATCAGACCCAAGCTTGAGCGAGCAGCTTTCCTGAAAGTCACCGCGGTACGGCATGGGAACGCTTCTGTAACCGATCCGTGATCATACACGTTATCGCTGCCAAGTGACCCGGACCATAACTAAAGCTGAATTTGGTTTACGCTCCTTGCCAGGGTACTTAAAGTACCACTAAGGTCATTTTCACACTTGCGTTTCGTTTCTTTTCCCAGACTCAGCGGCCGGAGTTCGGTACACACCATTGAAGCTGTGATGAAGATCTGATCCCTGGCCCTCTTGCGAACTGGGGTTCGCTTCAACCAAACCGGTCCACGTCACGACCGGTGTAACGTGATCGGTTCGTCGTGTCACGTTACTCGCGGTTCCTACTTTTGCAATACCGGGGAAATGGGTATGAAATGTAAAACCGC